>NW_026598722.1:0-108658 GCF_029784155.1 Uranotaenia lowii
TGGGGTCCCCATACAAAGTTATCTCTTCTTCACATCTTCTTATATATAAAAATGGAGGCGTTTTCTTTGTGATAACATCACGTATGAATGGTCGGTCGGAATGAAGTGAAATTTGGTATCCGAGGGTTTTTTTGGTCAGAGATGGTTTGTATAATACTTTCAAGAATCTCACTTTTTATGAAAGGGGGGTCCCCATACAAAGTTATCTCTTCTTCACATCTTCTTATATATAAAAATGGAGGCGTTTTCTTTGTGATAACATCACGTATGAATGGTCGGTCGGAATGAAGTGAAATTTGGTATCCGAGGGTTTTTTGGGTCAGAGATGTTTTGTATAATACTTTCAAGAATCTCACTTTTTATGAAAGGGGGGTCCCCATACAAAGTTATCTCTTCTTCACATCTTCTTATATATAAAAATGGAGGCGTTTTCTTTGTGATAACATCACGTATGAATGGTCGGTCGGAATGAAGTGAAATTTGGTATCCGAGGGTTTTTTGGGTCAGAGATGGTTTGTATAATACTTTCAAGAATCTCACTTTTTATGAAAGGGGGGTCCCCATACAAAATTATCTCTTCACATCTTATATATAAAAATGGAGGCGTTTTCTTTGTGATAACATCACGTATGAATGGTCGGTCGGAATGAAGTGAAATTTGGTATCCGAGGGTTTTTTGGGTCAGAGATGGTTTGTATAATACTTTCAAGAATCTCACTTTTTATGAAAGGGGGGGTCCCCATACAAAGTTATCTCTTCTTCACATCTTATATATAAAAATGGAGGCGTTTTCTTTGTGATAACATCACGTATGAATGGTCGGTCGGAATGAAGTGAAATTTGGTATCCGAGGGTTTTTTGGGTCAGAGATGGTTTGTATAATACTTTCAAGAATCTCACTTTTTATGAAAGAGGGGTCCCCATACAAAGTTATCTCTTCTTCACATCTTCTTATATATAAAAATGGAGGCGTTTTCTTTGTGATAACATCACGTATGAATGGTCGGTCGGAATGAAGTGAAATTTGGTATCCGAGGGTTTTTTGGGTCAGAGATGGTTTGTATAATAAATTCAAGAATCTCACTTTTTATGAAAGGGGGGTCCCCATACAAAGTTATCTCTTCTTCACATCTTCTTATATATAAAAATGGAGGCGTTTTCTTTGTAATAACATCACGTATGAATGATCGGTCGGAATGAAGTGAAATTTGGTATCCGAGGGTTTTTTGGGTCAGAGATGGTTTGTATAATAGTTTCAAGGATCTCACTTTTGATGATAGAGGGTCCCGATTTCCATAAGAATCTATTGGCGAGCACAATGCAGTTAAGGACGTGTAGATGAAATTAAACATTTATTACGATTTATACTTTAGAAGGTAAAACGAAGTTTACCGGGTCAGCTAGTTTTTATATATAAGAAGATGTGAAGAAGAGATAACTTTGTATGGGGACCCCCCCTTTCATAAAAAGTGAGATTCTTGAATTTATTATACAAACCATCTCTGACCCAAAAAACCCTCGGATACCAAATTTCACTTCATTCCGACCGACCATTCATACGTGATGTTATCACAAAGAAAACGCCTCCATTTTTATATATAAGAAGATGTGAAGAAGAGATAACTTTGTATGGGGACCCCTCTTTCATAAAAAGTGAGATTCTTGAAAGTATTATACAAACCATCTCTGACCCAAAAAACCCTCGGATACCAAATTTCACTTCATTCCGACCGACCATTCATACGTGATGTTATCACAAAGAAAACGCCTCCATTTTTATATATAAGATGTGAAGAAGAGATAACTTTGTATGGGGACCCCCCTTTCATAAAAAGTGAGATTCTTGAAAGTATTATACAAACCATCTCTGACCCAAAAAACCCTCGGATACCAAATTTCACTTCATTCCGACCGACCATTCATACGTGATGTTATCACAAAGAAAACGCCTCCATTTTTATATATAAGATGTGAAGAGATAATTTTGTATGGGGACCCCCCTTTCATAAAAAGTGAGATTCTTGAAAGTATTATACAAACCATCTCTGACCCAAAAAACCCTCGGATACCAAATTTCACTTCATTCCGACCGACCATTCATACGTGATGTTATCACAAAGAAAACGCCTCCATTTTTATATATAAGAAGATGTGAAGAAGAGATAACTTTGTATGGGGACCCCCCTTTCATAAAAAGTGAGATTCTTGAAAGTATTATACAAAACATCTCTGACCCAAAAAACCCTCGGATACCAAATTTCACTTCATTCCGACCGACCATTCATACGTGATGTTATCACAAAGAAAACGCCTCCATTTTTATATATAAGAAGATGTGAAGAAGAGATAACTTTGTATGGGGACCCCCCTTTCATAAAAAGTGAGATTCTTGAAAGTATTATACAAACCATCTCTGACCAAAAAAACCCTCGGATACCAAATTTCACTTCATTCCGACCGACCATTCATACGTGATGTTATCACAAAGAAAACGCCTCCATTTTTATATATAAGAAGATGTGAAGAAGAGATAACTTTGTATGGGGACCCCCCTTTCATAAAAAGTGAGATTCTTGAAAGTATTATACAAACCATCTCTGACCCAAAAAACCCTCGGATACCAAATTTCACTTCATTCCGACCGACCATTCATACGTGATGTTATCACAAAGAAAACGCCTCCATTTTTATATATAAGAAGATGTGAAGAAGAGATAACTTTGTATGGGGACCCCCCTTTCATAAAAAGTGAGATTCTTGAAAGTATTATACAAAACATCTCTGACCCAAAAAACCCTCGGATACCAAATTTCACTTCATTCCGACCGACCATTCATACGTGATGTTATCACAAAGAAAACGCCTCCATTTTTATATATAAGAAGATGTGAAGAAGAGATAACTTTGTATGGGGACCCCCCTTTCATAAAAAGTGAGATTCTTGAAAGTATTATACAAACCATCTCTGACCAAAAAAACCCTCGGATACCAAATTTCACTTCATTCCGACCGACCATTCATACGTGATGTTATCACAAAGAAAACGCCTCCATTTTTATATATAAGAAGATGTGAAGAAGAGATAACTTTGTATGGGGACCCCCTTTTCATAAAAAGTGAGATTCTTGAAAGTATTATACAAACCATCTCTGACCCAAAAAACCCTCGGATACCAAATTTCACTTCATTCCGACCGACCATTCATACGTGATGTTATCACAAAGAAAACGCCTCCATTTTTATATATAAGAAGATGTGAAGAGATAATTTTGTATGGGGACCCCCCCTTTCATAAAAAGTGAGATTCTTGAAAGTATTATACAAACCATCTCTGACCCAAAAAACCCTCGGATACCAAATTTCACTTCATTCCGACCGACCATTCATACGTGATGTTATCACAAAGAAAACGCCTCCATTTTTATATATAAGAGAGATGGAGGCGTTTTCTTTGTGATAACATCACGTATGAATGGTCGGTCGGAATGAAGTGAAATTTGGTATCCGAGGGTTTTTTTGGGTCAGAGATGGTTTGTATAATAAATTCAAGAATCTCACTTTTTATGAAAGGGGGGTCCCCATACAAAGTTATCTCTTCTTCACATCTTCTTATATATAAAAACTAGCTGACCCGGTAAACTTCGTTTTACCTTCTAAAGTATAAATCGTAATAAATGTTTAATTTCATCTACACGTCCTTAACTGCATTGTGCTCGCCAATAGATTCTTATGGAAATCGGGACCCTCTATCATCAAAAGTGAGATCCTTGAAACTATTATACAAACCATCTCTGACCCAAAAAACCCTCGGATACCAAATTTCACTTCATTCCGACCGATCATTCATACGTGATGTTATTACAAAGAAAACGCCTCCATTTTTATATATAAGAAGATGTGAAGAAGAGATAACTTTGTATGGGGACCCCCCTTTCATAAAAAGTGAGATTCTTGAATTTATTATACAAACCATCTCTGACCCAAAAAACCCTCGGATACCAAATTTCACTTCATTCCGACCGACCATTCATACGTGATGTTATCACAAAGAAAACGCCTCCATTTTTATATATAAGAAGATGTGAAGAAGAGATAACTTTGTATGGGGGACCCCTCTTTCATAAAAAGTGAGATTCTTGAAAGTATTATACAAACCATCTCTGACCCAAAAAACCCTCGGATACCAAATTTCACTTCATTCCGACCGACCATTCATACGTGATGTTATCACAAAGAAAACGCCTCCATTTTTATATATAAGATGTGAAGAAGAGATAACTTTGTATGGGGACCCCCCTTTCATAAAAAGTGAGATTCTTGAAAGTATTATACAAACCATCTCTGACCCAAAAAACCCTCGGATACCAAATTTCACTTCATTCCGACCGACCATTCATACGTGATGTTATCACAAAGAAAACGCCTCCATTTTTATATATAAGATGTGAAGAGATAATTTTGTATGGGGACCCCCCCTTTCATAAAAAGTGAGATTCTTGAAAGTATTATACAAACCATCTCTGACCCAAAAAAACCCTCGGATACCAAATTTCACTTCATTCCGACCGACCATTCATACGTGATGTTATCACAAAGAAAACGCCTCCATTTTTATATATAAGAAGATGTGAAGAAGAGATAACTTTGTATGGGGACCCCCCTTTCATAAAAAGTGAGATTCTTGAAAGTATTATACAAAACATCTCTGACCCAAAAAACCCTCGGATACCAAATTTCACTTCATTCCGACCGACCATTCATACGTGATGTTATCACAAAGAAAACGCCTCCATTTTTATATATAAGAAGATGTGAAGAAGAGATAACTTTGTATGGGGACCCCCCTTTCATAAAAAGTGAGATTCTTGAAAGTATTATACAAACCATCTCTGACCAAAAAACCCTCGGATACCAAATTTCACTTCATTCCGACCGACCATTCATACGTGATGTTATCACAAAGAAAACGCCTCCATTTTTATATATAAGAAGATGTGAAGAAGAGATAACTTTGTATGGGGACCCCCCTTTCATAAAAAGTGAGATTCTTGAAAGTATTATACAAACCATCTCTGACCCAAAAAACCCTCGGATACCAAATTTCACTTCATTCCGACCGACCATTCATACGTGATGTTATCACAAAGAAAACGCCTCCATTTTTATATATAAGAAGATGTGAAGAAGAGATAACTTTGTATGGGGACCCCCCTTTCATAAAAAGTGAGATTCTTGAAAGTATTATACAAAACATCTCTGACCCAAAAAACCCTCGGATACCAAATTTCACTTCATTCCGACCGACCATTCATACGTGATGTTATCACAAAGAAAACGCCTCCATTTTTATATATAAGAAGATGTGAAGAAGAGATAACTTTGTATGGGGACCCCCCTTTCATAAAAAGTGAGATTCTTGAAAGTATTATACAAACCATCTCTGACCAAAAAAACCCTCGGATACCAAATTTCACTTCATTCCGACCGACCATTCATACGTGATGTTATCACAAAGAAAACGCCTCCATTTTTATATATAAGAAGATGTGAAGAAGAGATAACTTTGTATGGGGACCCCCTTTTCATAAAAAGTGAGATTCTTGAAAGTATTATACAAACCATCTCTGACCCAAAAAACCCTCGGATACCAAATTTCACTTCATTCCGACCGACCATTCATACGTGATGTTATCACAAAGAAAACGCCTCCATTTTTATATATAAGAAGATGTGAAGAGATAATTTTGTATGGGGACCCCCCTTTCATAAAAAGTGAGATTCTTGAAAGTATTATACAAACCATCTCTGACCCAAAAAACCCTCGGATACCAAATTTCACTTCATTCCGACCGACCATTCATACGTGATGTTATCACAAAGAAAACGCCTCCATTTTTATATATAAGAGAGATGTGAAGAGATAATTTTGTATGGGGACCCCCCTTTCATAAAAAGTGAGATTCTTGAAAGTATTATACGAACCATCTCTGACCCAAAAAACCCTCGGATACCAAATTTCACTTCATTCCGACCGACCATTCATACGTGATGTTATCACAAAGAAAACGCCTCCATTTTTATATATAAGAAGATGTGAAGAAGAGATAACTTTGTATGGGGAACCCCCTTTCATAAAAAGTGAGATTCTTGAAAGTATTATACAAACCATCTCTGACCCAAAAAACCCTCGGATACCAAATTTCACTTCATTCCGACCGACCATTCATACGTGATGTTATCACAAAGAAAACGCCTCCATTTTTATATATAAGATGTGAAGAGAAGATGTGAAGAGATAATTTTGTATGGGGACCCCCCTTTCATAAAAAGTGAGATTCTTGAAACTATTATACAAACCATCTCTGACCCAAAAAACCCTCGGATACCAAATTTCACTTCATTCCGACCGACCATTCATACGTGATGTTATCACAAAGAAAACGCCTCCATTTTTATATATAAGATGGAGGCGTTTTCTTTGTAATAACATCACGTATGAATGATCGGTCGGAATGAAGTGAAATTTGGTATCCGAGGGTTTTTTGGGTCAGAGATGGTTTGTATAATAGTTTCAAGGATCTCACTTTTGATGATAGAGGGTCCCGATTTCCATAAGAATCTATTGGCGAGCACAATGCAGTTAAGGACGTGTAGATGAAATTAAACATTTATTACGATTTATACTTTAGAAGGTAAAACGAAGTTTACCGGGTCAGCTAGTCGATTATAAAAATAGAAATAAATTAAAAAAAAATGGAAAAAATAATGAAATTGAAATAATTAAAAGGATAGAACATTGAAATAAACTTTTAGATTTTTTAGAACCATTATAAAATAAATAAAATTAAAGAGTGCATAAATGTATAAATAAAAGGATGAAATAAAATAAATATGTAAAAGAATTAAAAGAAATAAATAAAAAAAAATGAAAAGAAATAAATAATAAAATAAAATGAATAATTAAAAATTGAAAAAATATATTCAAAAAACATTTTCAACGTCTGTAAATTTTCTCCTTACTTCTCTATCCATCTTTATCAATTTCAAAACTACATTTCACCGATATGCCGAAGAATACATTTTACAAAATTAATTAACGGTGGTTAACTTATCTTAAAAAAAATATTTGAAAAAAATTTAAATGAAAAACCAAATAAATAAATGAAAGTAAATAAATAAATAAAAAACAAAAAAAAAATTGAAAAAGAATTGAAAATAAAAAAAAATAAAAAAAATTAAATGAAAAAAATAAAAATATTTTAATAAATGAAATAAAAATGACAATAAGTAGAGAATTAGAACAAGAAAGAACGGTTAAAATATAAGAATAAAAAACAAATAATGAATGAAAAAATAAAGGTTAATAAAAGAACTAAAAATAAAATGTATATAAAATAAAGGTATGAAAAAATAAATTAAACAAAAAAAAAATATAAAACAAAATTTAAAAAAAAAAATGAATGTTATTGAAGAATGAAATTCAAATAACTTTGAAAAAAAAGGATTGAAATAATATTAATGATTTAAATTTAAAAAAATAATGGAAAAAATAATTAAATATAAAAACATTAAAAAAATAAAAAAAAAAAAATTAAAAAAAATTAAAACAAAGAAAAAAAAATTGAAACAAAGAAAAAAAAATGAAAAAAAAGAAAAAAATGAAAAAAAGAAAAATAATTAAAAAAAAAAGAAAAAAAAGAAAAAAAAGAAAAAAATAAAAAAAAAAGAAAAAAATGAAACAAAAGAAAAAAAAATGAAAAAAAGAGAAAAAAAAGAAAAAAAATGTAAAAAAAGAAACAAAATCAAAATAAAGAAAAAAAAATTATTAAAATATAAGAATCAAAATGTCATAGAACAAAAAGAAAGATTAAAATTTGGGTATGAAAAAAAAAGAGAAAAAAGAAAGAATTAAAAAAATAAAAAGTTAAAGAATAAAAAAAATTTCAAGTGTAAGAAATAAAAAAAAATAAAAAAATTGAAAAAATAAAAAAAATAAAATCAAATGTAAAAAATAAAAAATAAATAAAAGAATGTAATTAAAATAAATTAATAAACGAGTGAATAAACATAAATGAATGATATAAAAAAAAATTCAATTTAATTTAAGAATGGAAAGAATTATTTTATAATAGAATGAAAACAAATCATAAAAATAAATAAATGAAAAAATAAAATAAAATTGAAAAAAAATATAAAAAAAAATTGAAAAAAAAATTAAAAATTAATGACAAAAAACAAAAAATGAATGAAAAAAAAAATTGAAATGAATGAAAAAAAATATGAATAAAAAAAATAAAACAGTCAAACAATAAAAAATAAAGTTATGAAAGAAATAAAAAATAAAAAAATTTAAAAAATAAAAAAAGAATTAAAAAAAAAATGAAAAAAAAAAATGAAAGAATGAAAAAATTAAAAAAAAAATTAAAACATAAACGAAAAGTCAAAATATAGAGAAAAAAGAAAATGGAAAGAACTTCAGAAGCTTTTAAAACATAGTTAGAACTTCAGATCTTAGAAAACCAATTAGAGATCATGTTTCAATAAATAATATGAAATTGTTTTTTTATTGCTATTGGAAACTCCAGTTGCAATCCTCGTTTTGCTTCTGAATAATGTTTGATTTAAAATAATTCCTACATAAAATCATATTTAAAATAAATTCGTCATATTTCATTTATTTTTGGAAGGTGTAGCAAAGCACACTGGTTTTAATAGTATTTTACAAATTTCTATCATAGTTCAAAATTTTAATTTTTTGTGAAAATCAGCCTTAAACCTGAATTCTACGGATTTCACCGAACAGTTTAGATTTCAAGTATATGTACCCATCAGGTTTTGGTCACAATCTGGCAAAGAATAATGTTAGGGGCAGACGCTGAAGGCAACCTGTTAGGGTCCCTACACTCAACAAAAGTTTGTCGCCCGAGTCGCACAAATTAATGCTGGCGATGCGAAAACTGTAAATTCTTTTTCCAAATCGGGCTAGTTAGACCCACGACGACGGTGACTATGACAAAATAGGGAAGCCCATCAAACAAACACCAACCGGTACCATAAAAGTTGTAACAGTTGCACTTCAATCAATTACCGCGCGCGCCATCCCAATTGAGAAGAGTAGGCCGATGGCTTTTCAATCGAATTACATTGTAAGAGGCGCAGGAAAATATTTGTAAAATAAGGTGTGTTAACTCAGTTAGTGTAAAATAAATCGAGTGGGTAAGTTCTAAATTTAATTTTAAAAAATATCAAAACAAAAATCGGTTTACGTCTGTCCTCGACAGCCATTGTCCGGTAACCTTGGGCCACTCTCGCGTGATTCCACCCTTTCGAAAGCTAGAAATTAAGCGTCGTATATATTTCTGAAGCCATGCCTACACCGGACCTAGGACAGGTAGTTAACTTCTCTAGAAAAAAAAACGAATGGATAAACAAACTCTCCGATAGACTAATGTTACCTTCTTGGCCAAGAAACCGGAGATAGTAGCAGTTAGTAGGTACGTTTTGACAAAAAAACACTGGTCGCTGCCTCCGGGAACCGCTCCTAGACCCTCCCTCCCAGACTGCCTCATCAATTATGGATGTGGCGACGACGTTCACGTTCATGCGACCAACATTGTTTACAGTTATGTTGTTTATCTACTACGAAAGACACACACTGCGCCTGCCGCCGCCGGTTTTTGTTGTTGTTGTCATTTTTGACGTTGACCATCGTAAGATCCAAAGGGCATCCCTCTGCATCGGCCTCTATCAGCTGTTCCTGGAACTCGGGCCCGGACTAAACCATCTACAAGGTGTCGATGGGTCCATAAATGCGCAACTTTTTTTTTCTTTCTGCGGTTTTTAGTTGGAAATGGTGTGTTGTAGATGCCTTCACATTTGAAATCGTCTCACGGACGATAACTAGAGGAGGAACGAAGGGCGCAAAGTTATGGAGAAATTCCAATCGATTACGAAGTCCACTCGATAGGCTGTCCTCTATCGATAGAGTAGCTAGACAGACGGATCTTCTCCAAATGGTCGAACTTGTTGTGGCCTCTCTAGCTCTATCTGTAGGTGAGTGTGTCATACCTTCTGCTGGCTGACCAATTAAAGACGAAGATTAACGAAACGACTCAGACTGAACGAGCGCAAAAATGGACGCAATGAGAGGGCAGTTTTGCTCCGTGGTGGTCCCACCAGATAAGGTCCAATCGATCGCATTTTGGAGTCTCCGGGAAAGGTAGCTCCAATTTCCGTTGAACTGGTTCAATCTTTAGTATGGCTAACTTTTACTTTTAATTTCACAAAATTTTAATGAAAAAAACAAAACCTGTATGATGAATGATATACACACAGCAAGAAATTGTTTTGCAATGTTTACGTGCCAAATATTTGGACTTTCGTTTTCTATTGATTCGCATTGCATACAGCTGCAATGTAAACTTAAGATTATAATAAATGTTAAATTTGAAAACTTACATCGTCGTAAAGATATACGTCTGATTGTGCTGGTGTGGCATGGAATTTTAATTTTTTTTCAGTGCAGTTTGTTTTTCCTTGATCTAAAGGAATACAGTTATCAAAATCACAGAACAATCTAGTTTTACGAAATTTTAAGCAAGTTTTCTCCACAAATTAAAAATTTATACAATTTAACAAATTTCGAAAATTTTTTAATTTTCTTTTTTAAAATAATAATTTTAAGTCAATATTCACCTAAGTGACATAAGTGATAAAACAACAAAATATACCACAATGACAAACATGACACAGATGTTAAAAATCAAAATCACAAAAATCAGACAAATGAGAATGACGACAAAAATAATAAAATTAACACGACTAAAATGCCCAAAATACCAAATATGACAAAAATGACAAAAATGATAAATATGACAAAAATTTCATAAGGACAAAATGACAAAAATGGCAAAAAATTACACAAATAAAAAAAAAATGTCAAAAAAGACCAAAAAACAAAATGACAAACATGACAAAAATGATAAAAATGACAAAAATGATAAAAATGACAAAAATTACATAAATGACTAAATTGACAAAACTAAAAAAAATGTAGAATACTAAAAAGGCAAAAATGACAAAAATACCAATAATGGAAAAATGACAAAAATAACACAAACGACAAAAATGCCAAAATTACAAAAATTACATAAATGATATAAATGACATAAATAGCAAAAATGACAAAAATGACGAGAATGACAAAAATGACACAAATAAGAATGACAAAGTTGACTCAAAAACGACAAAATGCCAAATATTTAAAAAAAACAAAAATGACAAAAATGACATGATCGACACGAATGACAAGAATGACACGAATGACAAGAATGACAAGAATGACACGAATGACATAATTGTTATAAATGATAAAAATGATGAAAATGACGTAAATGACATAAATGACATAAATGACATAAATGACATAAATGACAATAATGACAAAATGACAAAAATTACAAACATAACATAAATGCAAAAAGGACAAGAATGACGAGAATGACAAGAATGACAGAAATGACATAAATAAAAATGACAAAAATGACTCAAAAACGACAAAAATGGCAAAATATCTAAAAAAAAAAAAAAAAAGACAAAAAAGACACAAATGACACGAGGAATGACAAAAATGACAAAAATGACATAAATAACAAAAGTGACAAAAGTGACAAAAATGACAAAAGTGACAAAAATGACAAAAGTGACAAAAATGACAAAAATGACAAAAATGACAAAAATGACAAAAATGACAAAAATGACAAAAATGACAAAAATGACAAAAATGACAAAAATGACAAAAATGACAAAAATGACAAAAATGACAAAAATGACAAAAATGACAAAAATGACAAAAATGACAAAAATGACAAAAATGACAAAAATGACAAAAATGACAAAAATGACAAAAATGACAAAAATGACAAAAATGACAAAAATGACAAAAATGACAAAAATGACAAAAATGACAAAAATGACAAAAATGACAAAAATGACAAAAATGACAAAAATGACAAAAATGACAAAAATGACAAAAATGACAAAAATGACAAAAATGACAAAAATGACAAAAATGACAAAAATGACAAAAATGACAAAAATGACAAAAATGACAAAAATGACAAAAATGACAAAAATGACAAAAATGACAAAAATGACAAAAATGACAAAAATGACAAAAATGACAAAAATGACAAAAATGACAAAAATGACAAAAATGACAAAAATGACAAAAATGACAAAAATGACAAAAATGACAAAAATGACAAAAATGACAAAAATGACAAAAATGACAAAAATGACAAAAATGACAAAAATGACAAAAATGACAAAAATGACAAAAATGACAAAAATGACAAAAATGACAAAAATGACAAAAATGACAAAAATGACAAAAATGACAAAAATGACAAAAATAACAAAAATGACAAAAATAACAAAAATGACAAAAATAACAAAAATAACAAAAATAACAAAAATAACAAACATGACAAAAATGACAAAAATGACAAAAATGACAAAAATGTCAAAAATGACAAAAATGACGAAAATGACAAAAATGACAAAAATGACAAAAATGACAAAAATGACAAAAATGACAAAAATGACAAAAATGACAAAAATGACAAAAATGACAAAAATGACAAAAATGACAAAAATGTCAAAAATGACAAAAATGACAAAAATGACTAAAAAGAAAAAAATGACAAAAATGACAAAAATGACAAAAATGACAAAAATGACAAAAATGACAAAAATGACATAATGACAAAAATGACAAAAATGACAAAAATAACAAAAATGACAAAAATGACAAAAATGACAAAAACGACAGAAATGACAAAAATGATAAAAATAACAAAAAAAAAACAAAAAAGGCAAACATGACAAAAATGACAAAAATGACAAACATGACAAAAATGACAAAAAGGACAAAAATGACAAAAATGACAAAAATTACAAAAATGTCAAAAATGAAAAAGGGACAAAAATGACAAAAAAGAAAAAAATGACAAAAATGATAAAAATGACCAACATGTCAAAAAATATCAAAATGACAAAAATGACAAAAGTGACAGAACGACAATAATGGTTAAAGTGACAGAAATTCAAAAAATGACAAAAATGACAAAAATGACAAAAATGACAAAAATGACAAAAATGACAAAAATGACAAAAATGACAAAAATGACAAAAATGACAATCATTACAAAAATGACAAAAATGACAAAAAGGACAAAAATTACAACATTGACAAAAATAAAAAAAAAATGACAAAAATGCAAAAGAGACTCAAATGAAAAAAATGATAAAAAAGATAACAATGACCAACATGTCATAAAATATCAAAATGACAAAAATGACAAAAGTGACAAAACGACAATAATGATTAATGTGACAGAAATAAATAAAATGACAAAAATGACCAAAATGACGTTTACGCATCGGACATACACTACTTACACATTCGTACCTTCTGGACAAAGTCGATCGCCCATTATGTCACAGATGCAATGAAGTATTAACTGTGAAACATATCATCGCAATGTGCCCACAATTGGAAGAGGAACGGAACAGTCACGGAGTACCGGGTAATCTTCGAGAGGCATTAGCAGACGACAAAGAAAGAGCAACAAAAGTGTTAGAATACTTAAAATCAATCCAATTGTACGATAAAATATAACATTACTTTGTAACTTTGAAACGTCACGGACCCGAATGGCAAAAAAGGTCCTAAATAAACGCAAAAAAAAAAAAATGACAAAAATGACAAAAGTGACAAAAGTGACAAAAGTGACAAAAGTGACAAAAGTGACAAAAGTGACAAAAATGACAAAAATGACAAAAATTACAAAAATTACAAAAATTACAAAAATGACATATAATGACAAAAATGATAAAAATAACAAAATACACAAAAATGACAAAAATGACAAAAATGAAAAAAATGACAAAAATGACAATAATGACAAAAATGACAAAACTGACAAAAATGACAAAAATGACAAAAATGACAAAAATGATAAAAATGACAAAAATGACAAAAATGACAAAAATGACAAAAATGACAAAAATGACAAAAATCACAAAAATGACAAAAATGACAAAAATGACAAAAATGACAAAAATGACAAAAATGACAAAAATGACAAAAATGACAAAAATGACAAAAATGACAAAAATGACAAAAATGACAAAAATGACAAAAATGCCAAAAATGACAAAAATTACAAAAATTACAAAAATTACAAAAATGACAAAAATGACAAAAATGACAAAAATGACAAAAATGACAAAAATGACAAAAATGACCAAAATGACCAAAATGACAAAAATGAAAAAATACAAAAATATAAAAAAAAAATGACAAAAATGTAAAAATTACACAAATGACAAATATGGTGAATTGACAAATTGACAAAAATGAAAAAAAAAGAGATGACAAAAATAAAAAATCTGACAAAAATGACAAAAATGACAAAAATGACAAAAATGACACAAATGACGTAAATGACAAACATGTTAAAAATGACAAAATTTACAAATATGACAAAAATCACGAAAATTATAAGAATGACAAACATGACAAAATTGATTAAATGACAAAAATGACAAAATTGATAAAATGACAAAAACGACAAAAATGACAAAAATGACAAAAATGACAAAAATGACAAAAACGACAAAATTACAAAAACGACAATCGACAACGACAAAAATGAAAAAATCAAAGATAAAAACGACGAAAATGACAAAAAAGACAAAAATGACAAAAATACAAAAACGACGAAAATGACAAAAATGACAAAAACGACAAAAATGACAAAAATGACAAAAATGACAAAAATGACAAAAATGACAAAAATGACAAAAATGACAAAAATGACAAAAATGACAAAAATGACAAAAATGACAAAAATGACAAAAATGACAAAAATGACAAAAATGACAAAAATGACAAAAATGACAAAAATGACAAAAATGACAAAAATGACAAAAATGACAAAAATGACAAAAATGACAAAAATGACAAAAATGACAAAAATGACAAAAATGACAAAAATGACAAAAATGACAAAAATGACAAAAATGACAAAAATGACAAAAATGACAAAAATGACAAAAATGACAAAAATGACAAAAATGACAAAAATGACAAAAATGACAAAAATGACAAAAATGACAAAAATGACAAAAATGACAAAAATACAAAAACGACGAAAATGACAAAAATGACAAAAACGACAGAAATGACAAAAATGACAAAAATGACAAAAATGACAAAAATGACAAAAATGACAAAAATGACAAAAATGACAAAAATGACAAAAATGACAAAAATGACAAAAATGACAAAAATGACAAAAATGACAAAAATGACAAAAATGACAAAAATGACAAAACTGACAAAAATGACAAAAATGACAAAAATGACAAAAATGACAAAAATGACAAAAATGACAAAAATGACAAAAATGACAAAAATGACAAAAATGACAAAAATGACAAAAATGACAAAAATGACAACAATGACAACAATGACAAAAATGACAAAAATGACAAAAATGACAAAAATGACAAAAATGACAAAAATGACAAAAATGACAAAAATGACAAAAATGACAAAAATGACAAAAATGACAAAAATGACAAAAATGACAAAAATGACAAAAATGACAAAAATGACAAAAATGACAAAAATGACAAAAATGACAAAAATGACAAAAAATGACAAAAATGACAAAAATGACAAAAATGACAAAAATGACAAAAATTTATAATAGTTACAAATATACCAAAAAAAAAACAAAAATTGTAAAAATGACAAAAATGACAAAAATGACAAAAATGACAAAAATGACAAAAATGACAAAAATGACAAAAATGACAAAAATGACAAAAATGACAAAAATGACAAAAATGACAAAAATGACAAAAATGACAAAAATGACAAAAATGACAAAAATGACAAAAATGACAAAAATGACAAAAATGACAAAAATGACAAAAATGACAAAAATGACAAAAATGACAAAAATGACAAAAATGACAAAAATGACAAAAATGACAAAAATGACAAAAATGACAAAAATGACAAAAATGACAAAAATGACAAAAATGACAAAAATGACAAAAATGACAAAAATGACAAAAATGACAAAAATGACAAAAATGACAAAAATGACAAAAATGACAAAAATGACAAAAATGACAAAAATGACCAAAATGACCAAAATGACAAAAATGACAAAAATTACAACATTGACAAAAATGACAAAAATGACAAAAATGACAAAAGTGACAAAATTGACAAAAATAACTTAAATAACTAAAATGACAAAAAATGACAAAAATGACAAAAATGACAAAAATGACAAAAATGACAAAAATGACAAAAATGACAAAAATGACAAAAATGACAAAAATGACAAAAATGACAAAAATGACAAAAATGACAAAAATGACAAAAATGACAAAAATGACCAATATGACGAAAATGACAAAAATGACAAATTTGACAAAAATGACAAAAATGACAAGTATGACAAGATAGATAAACATGTCAAAAAAGACCAAAATTATCATATTTTTATTTTTGTCATTTGTTTATTTTTGTCATTTTTGTCATTTTGTCATTTTGTCATTTTGTCATTTTGTCATTTTTGTCATATTTGTCATTTTGGTCATTTTTCATTTTGTCATCTTTTTTCATTTTTGTCATTTTTGTCATTTTTGTCAATTTTGTCATTTTTGTCATTTTTGTCATTTTTGTCATTTTTGTCTTTTTTGTCATTTTTGACATTTTTGTCATGTTTGTCATTTTTGTCATTTTTGTCACCGATGTCAATTTTGTTATTTTTGTCATTTTTGACATTTTTGTCATGTTTGTCATTTTTGTCATTTTTGTCACCGATGTCATTTTTGTTATTTTTGTCATTTTTGTCACCGATGTCATTTTTGTCATTTTTTACATTTTTGACATTTTTGTCATCTTTGTCATTTTTGTTATTTTTGTCATTTTTGTCACTTATGTCATTTTTGTCATATTTGTCAATTTTGTCATTTTTGTTATTTTTGTCATTTTTGTCATTTTTGTCATATTTGTCATTTTTGTTATTTTTGTCATTTTTGTCATTTTTGTCATTTTTGTGATTTTCGTTATTATTGTATTTTTGTCATTTTTGTCATTTTTGTCATTTTTGTCATTTTTGTCATTTTTGTCATTTTTGTCATTTTTGTCATTTTTGTCATTTTGTTTTTTCTGTCATTTTTGTCGTTTTTGTCAGTTTTGTCATTTTTGGCATTTTAATCATATTTGTCATTTTTGTAATTTTTTATATGTCTTGGCATTGAAAAACAATCAATTAAACTGTCATCACTGCTGGAGGGTAACAAAGTTTTCCATGACTTCTTTCATGCAATACTTCGCTAAGCATTAGCAGTGATGTCAGATGAATTGATATTTTTTCAATGCCAAATTCTGTCGTAAATCATGGATGAGTTTTGAATTAAATCTAGCTTTTTAGATGCAAGAAATTCAAAAATGACCCCAAATCGACTCAGTCTAATATGCTAACCTTGCCTGAAAACCCGTATTTGAGGTACCTTTCCTTGATTCCGGATCAGAACGACGGTGGAGAGACAAATGAACAGTAAAATAAAGTCTCTGGCTTCTGTTTTCCGGATCATGCTGCTGCTGTCTTTGGTGGACAACTCTTCATAAGTTGGCCACGTGCCACCAGGGCTATCCTAAGGGACCCAGCGAAATGGCTAATGACATGCACGGGTTCCTCCTAGGTCCCGGACTCATATCTTCCGCTAGAGATCTCTCCAACGGTCTTTCTCCGGAGTTGATGACCAAACTTCGACGATGTAGCACACAGACCGGGTGCCAGTCTATTATGACATGGATTTTGTTTTACGCTGGCTGAGCCCGTTATTGGAGGAGGGGGTGTTTTTTTTTTTGGGCTTTGGACCACACCGGAAGAATTGGGTTAACCCATCCCATCATGGCCCAGTGCCAGTGGTTGGCAAAGATATGGGGCAGGGCGACCCATACTTTGATGATTTACTACCGACAACGACGATGACGACGACTGTTGTAATGAGAAAGTAGAGAGCATAAACCTTAAATAAACGTGTTTTATGGCGGCCTTTTTCCGGCCTCCATCATAGGATTGAAGGTTGCATTTTTTTTTTCGTCGGGATAGTTTTGATGATGAGTACCTTCGAAAGAGGGAACTTGCGGTCGCAATTAATGCCATGTCGAGTTTCCAGGAAGCTGACCCAAAACACATCATCATTACGACTGATTGGTTGATCACTTACAAAAGTGACTCTGAAAAAATGCAACCAACTATCGTAGCTATGCACGGTGCTAATTTGGCAAATCCGGTAGATGAAATGGTTCAGTCAGCAGCGTTTGACGACTTTTCACAAGCGTGAAACGATCGATAATTTATTCAATTTTCGGAACCATTAGCAAAATGATCTCCAGCTACCCGGGCGATCGATTTGACGAGCAGCCCCCAACCGCAGCTAATTAGAAACCCGTTTAGGCCACTTTTTTCAACATTCGTTCTCCATCAAATGTATGTATGTAAACTGGGCCTGGGATGGGATGAAAGTGATCACTCCCTCGGCAGAACGGACAGGACCCACAGGTTCTCCAAACTAGTTCTGAACCGAGGGAAATTCGCCCATAAAACCAAGAAGCGCACCCAAAAGCCAGCCAAATGCCGGCCCTCGCCAATGATGATGATTGGTTTTTCGGAAATTTTACAACTGTGTGCGAACAGTTTTACGAGCTTCGTTTAAAGTTAATTATGCGAATTCTTGGCAGCTGCCCACTACTATCCGGGTGGCTGGCTCCACGAAACGGCTTCCGGTTCTGCCCAAGGAGTTGCTACATCGTATCAGAAATTCATGTTTTTGATGTTTTGAACGTTAGTATATTTACACGCTGGTATGAGTTATTTAGATTTTTTTAACTTAGTTCACGAACACGAACATGAATATGAAACTAACGAGATTCTTGAAAACTGTCAAAAGGTTTATTCATGGGAAAACGAGCTCTCCCTTTTATAAATTCTTCTAACAGTGTTACCCTGTGTTACCTGAATCAAGTCAAAGTCAAAGTCATACTAACAAAACCTTCACAGTTCATTGGAACCAACTTTATAAGAACCTTCTCATTTTGTTTCAGCGACCAAACACAAATTTGTCATTTTTGTGTCATTTTTGCATCTTTTTTGGGTCTTTTTTGCGTCATTTTTTTTATCATTTTTGTCATTTTTGCCATTCTGTCATTCTGTCATTCTTGCCATTTTTGACATTTTGTCATTTTTGGTGTAAATTTTATGTCATTTTCGGTGTCAATCTTATGTCATTTTTGTCAATATTATTGCAATTTTTGGTGTCATTTTTTGTCAATTTTTGACAATTATTGTCATATTTGACAATTATTGTCATTTTTGTGATTTCTGTCATTTATAGAATTTTTGTTATTTTTATAACTTTTGTCATTTTTGTCATTTTTGTTATTTTTGTCATTTTTGTCATCATGACAAAAATGACAAAAATGACAAAAATGACAAAAATGACAAAAATGACAAAAATGACAAAAATGACAAAAATGACAAAAATGACAAAAATGACAAAAATGACAAAAATGACAAAAATGACAAAAATGACAAAAATGACAAAAATGACAAAAATGACAAAAATGACAAAAATGACAAAAATGACAAAAATGACAAAAATGACAAAAATGACAAAAATGACAAAAATGACAAAAATGACAAAAATGACAAAAATGACAAAAATGACAAAAATGACAAAAATGACAAAAATGACAAAAATGACAAAAATGACAAAAATGACAAAAATGACAAAAATGACAAAAATGACAAAAATGACAAAAATGACAAAAATGACAAAAATGACAAAAATGACAAAAATGACAAAAATGACAAAAATGACAAAAATGACAAAAATGACAAAAATGACAAAAATGACAAAAATGACAAAAATGACAAAAATGACAAAAATGACAAAAATGACAAAAATGACAAAAATGACGAAAATGACAAAAATGACAAAAATGACAAAAATGACAAAAACGACAAAAATGACAAAAATGACAAAAATGACAAAAATGACAAAAATGACAAAAATGACAAAAATGACAAAAATGACAAAAATGACAAAAATGACAAAAATGACAAAAATGACAAAAATGACAAAAATGACAAAAATGACAAAAATGACAAAAATGACAAAAATGACAAAAATGACAAAAATGACAAAAATGACAAAAATGACAAAATGACAAAAATGAAAAAAAAATGACAAAAATGACAAAAATGACAAAAATGACAAAAATGACAAAAATGACAAAATGACAAAAATGACAAAAATGACAAAAATGACAAAAATGACAAAAATGACAAAAATGACAAAAATGACAAAATGACAAAAATGACAAAAATGACAAAAATGACAAAAATGACAAAAATGACAAAAATGACAAAAATGACAAAAATGACAAAAATGACAAAATGACAAAAATGACAAAAATGACAAAAATGACAAAAATGACAAAAATGACAAAAATGACAAAAATGACAAAAATGACAAAAATGACAAAAATGACAAAAATGACAAAAATGACAAAAATGACAAAAATGACAAAAATGACAAAAATGACAAAAATGACAAAAATGACAAAAATGACAAAAATGACAAAAATGACAAAAATGACAAAAATGACAAAAATGACAAAAATGACAAAAATGACAAAAATGACAAAAATGACAAAAATGACAAAAATGACAAAAATGACAAAAATGACAAAAATGACAAAAATGACAAAAATGACAAAAATGACAAAAATGACAAAAATGACAAAAATGACAAAAATGAAAAAAAATGACAAAAATGACAAAAATGACAAAAATGACAAAAATGACAAAAATGACAAAAATGACAAAAATGACAAAAATGACAAAAATGACAAAAATGACAAAAATGACAAAAATGACAAAAATGACAAAAATGACAAAAATGACAAAAATGACAAAAATGACAAAAATGACAAAAATGACAAAAATGACAAAAATGACAAAAATGACAAAAATGACAAAAATGACAAAAATGACAAAAATGACAAAAATGACAAAAATGACAAAAATGACAAAAATGACAAAAATGACAAAAATGACAAAAATGACAAAAATGACAAAAATGACAAAAATGACAAAAATGACAAAAATGACAAAAATGACAAAAATGACAAAAATAACAAAAATAACAAAAATAACAAAAATGACAAAAATGACAAAAATAACAAAAATGACAAACATGACAATCATGACAAAAATGACAAAAATGACAAAAATGACAAAAATGAAAAAAATGACCACAATGACAAAAATGACAAAAATGACAAAATCGACAAAATCGACAAAAAAAAACATAAATGGCAAAAATGACAAAAATGACAAAAATGACAAAAATGATAAAAATGACAAAAATGACAAAAATGACAAAAATGACAAAAATGACCAAAATGATAAAAATGGAAATTTTTTATAGTGTGTTTTTCTTGCCCAAAAGGATGCTCCAGTGAATTTGAAATCCAAGTAATTTTACCGTTGTAATGGAAAACTGCTTTATCCCAAAAGGTATTTAAAATAAATTAAACATGTCCTGATATTGCCTTTCCTCCGGCGGAAATTAGTCCTTTAGAACTAAGCATTCTAGATTTCCCGATTTTACCCTAACTTGTTTGGATATTTAGTAAAAATTTCAACGAAACTCCGGCCCGGATGCTCAAGTTTTGTGAAAATTGCCTGGATATTGCCCGCATTTTTTGAATTTTTTTTTGCAAAACTTAGCAAGAAACTCAAACTAAGTGATGGCAAGTTTTGATTTTTGCGTTCAAAAACGAATTTTTTAGCACATTAAGGACCAAGAAGAAATCGAAGCCGAGAAACGCCGAATTTCGGCATACTTCATATCAAAACTCGCTGTTCAAAATTGTGTACAATTCTTCGAAAAATGTTCGAATTTTGCTCAGATTTGGTTTTTGGATTGGTAAATTTAATAATACGGTTTTCATAAAGTATTTCAATAGAATTGCCCGGAATAGTCTGGCACGAATACGTGCTACAAACAAACCTTGAATGGTTTATACCTCTCTAGGCCTGAAACATTTAATTTTACGACACTATATTACGTTCATAAATTGAACCTGATTTTTTAATGTAAATTTCACATTGCAATTCCACAAACCTATTGTATTAACTGTATTGTAACTCAAATCATGTCGCTCAAAAACCTTTACTCGTCTTTGGAATGTTTTTTTTTAAGAAGTGTAACTAATCTTGTTCAGAATTTAAAATCAACCATTTTGATTTCAAAATTAGCGAGTTTAGGACGCCAAAATTTTCAAATCAATCATTAAATCATAGACATTAAAAATTATGTTCCCATGAGTTATCGTTGATATTTTATAAATCAGTTATTAAAATGGTAAGATCTTTAAAATTGAATTTGTTTCGTTCTAAAATGTTAAAAATCTTTTCTTTTACATCTGCTTATTTTGTATTATTTTAAAACAAAACAAAAATCAGGCAATATCCGCGCAAATCCGGCCAAAATCTTCAATAAAAACCGGAAGATAAGGTGAAAATAAACAATTGAAAAGGGATTTTTTTCCAAGCAACATCAGCAAAATGTATGCAAATTTATTTCGTTAAAACTAGTTCATAAATAATTGTTATTTGATGCAAAAGTCTTAAATTTCGTTAACTAAGTATGAGGGTTGAGTATTAAATTAGCTTAAATTGTGAAAGAATCCTGGAAAAATCCTAGTTTTTTTCATCGATATCTAGACAACCGGACCAGACCGGGAAAATTAAAATTTTATCTATGAAAATCCGAACATTAGTTTTTTTTAATTGATTATTCACTTAATTTCTCAACCTTTACTTTGTCAGAATAAGCTTTCAATGATGAAATGACCATGTTGTATTATAAATATATAAAGTTGTTATAGTGGACTTCATAAAGACATTTATCAGCCTCTTATTTTGATAACTTTAAGAATTTGATGTTTCGAAAATATGGATTTAAAATTTGTAAACTAGATTGCTTAAAATTTATTTTGTTTAAAATTATGATTGCTTAAAATTTATTTTCAAGCAATTTTCTGATCCTGCGTATCGAACATCTTTTTTAATAATTTATTATTGACTTACCAAAAAAACCATTGATTTGGAATTTAGATTCTAATTAATTTTGAATCCAAACAGTAATTGTTTTTGAATTTGTGTCATAAGCAGGAATATATTTTTAAAAATGAATTTTTATATTAATTGTGCATTTTTGGTATTTTTGTTATTTCTATCTAAATTTGAATTTAGAAACATGGGACGGAAAAGAAACAGCGGAAAAATGAAGATTTTATTTGGAACGATTCGTATCTAGATTTGTATAACCTGCCGAGTTGCATAATTCCGTGGAATTAAGAAAAGAAAAATCTATTTTTTAACGAGATGCATACAACATGTTAAGGAGAAATTGAATAGTTCCTTTGAAAATGTTTTAATTTTTAAGAGTATACCGTTTGACCTTTTTTTTCTTACCAGTGTCGAAAGAATCAATTTTTAGTACTGAATTGTATATTTTTGTTTAATATTCGTGTTTTCTTGATTGGGTTTTTTTCTATTACTTTCTATCGAATCCTTCTGAAATTGAACATGCTTCAGCAATTCAATAATTTCGATGATTTTTCCTATCCTTTTTCTCAAGTAGGATGACTTGCACTTAAATAGAAACCTGTTTCCCCTGGCAATCCTTAAGGGCTTCAGCCAAATCTATCCCGGAATCGTTTCCCACTCAAAAAGCATACCCTCGTCAGCTGCATCAATCAATGCAGCAAACTGCATATTCGGCCTGCATTTCGGGGTCGATGAGTCTATCATCGAAACCGCCATTCATCGTTGGTCCGGGGCACAGATCTTAAATCACTTAATTTCTCGAGCTTTACCAGGAACCCAACGACGAATGGGTGAAAGAAGGCGATTAGATCTCCTTGGTTGGGTTCTCCTTTTTTTTGCTTTGTCTCGGCTGTTAAAAAAAATTGAAAGACGAAGTCTGAAACGACTTAACACATTCCAATTTCGTTTAGTTAAAATGTTTCCCTGGAGGTGATTCTTGATTAAGAGAACCTTCCATTGAAAACGTCTCGACTTCGTCAGTGTTGTGCTTGGGTTTTGAATTTTTCCATAAAATAAAATTTCCAGCATTAGAAATTATTCGCGTCGTTATTTAATGAAGCTCGCAGTGCTCAAGTGCCATAGTTTTTTGCACCTGTAACGAGGTAGTTCCAGAATGGGTTCACAATAAAAAAAGAAAGCCAAACAAAATCTCTTTCTCCAAACACCCAAGACACGTTAGTTCTTATTATTCGCCATCCACCTCGAAACGACATCTTCGCTGCATCACGCAGATATAGTAAATGGGATGTCTCTGCGCTGATGTGATGTTTGTGACCTTTATCTCGATCTCATTTACATATCACCGAGATTTCATCTCACTTTGCCATCTCTCCCCGGGGGAGTTTAAGCTAGCTTAAGCTCAGCCGGACCGAGGAAGGAACGTATTCTCGTCGTCAACAGAACGCAAAGCCAAAGGCAAAGAAAAACCGAAACTTACATTAGCGAGACACACGCACACCTGAGTTGAGATTGAGTTGAGTTGATGGAAAGGAACCATCAACAAATCGTTTCAACAAAAAAAGACCAACGTCTTAAGCAACGAAAACAACAACAGAAAGCATTTTCAGATCCTCCACAATCATACATATACGGCAGGGGATTGACAAAACGTGCCATCGGGAGGAGGGTTTGAAAGGAAGTCGGGCAACGCGAATGTGTCGAGGGAAGAACTCGCGTGTCAAGAATGGGACGGTCAAATAAATTCCTTAGATTACCTAATGCCTATTTGTGGAAGCGTTACGTTTTATCTGATTAACTGGGACGTTTCTAGCTGAGCGTAGTAAGGTGTTCTAGTTGGTACTCGAGTTGTTTGCCATTAGATGAGCTGTTTGCTAGTTACCTATCTTCCTGCTTTGTGGGGGTGAAATTTTGAGGGTGACTGATACATGGTTGATTTGGGAAGACTCCTAACAATGATCCTATTTAGCAGTGGAATCGAACTTTTCAACTATTCGTTGAAAATGATGATTATAGCTCTTTGTAAAACGATTTATTTATTTACATAGTATTCCGTCTCACGACATAACTTGACGAACATAATTCCTAAAATTCACTCGGTCCATACATTCACTCGGTGATATTCGTTGAATTCTGATTACATCTTGCATTACTTTTTCAAAAGAGCTTGGCAAATAAAAGATGAGATGAAAATCGATGTACGAAGTTTGCTAGTACTGGTGTAATATCAATAGATTTATGACATCGACACGATTAGTGGAGTACAAAAATAGATGTTAACAGTGTGCTATTGCGGGCTACTCCTCAGCAAACATTTTTGTAGCTATATTCTTATGCTGATTTGATATACGTTCCATATACATAATAGAATGATCGTATAAAAGTTGAAAAAACAGCATTAACCTACCAAATTGGAGGCAATATACATACATAAATTTCATTCCTTACTAAAGCGACGAAAACTATACCAATTGGGCTCTTGCAAGAAAGCGCAAGATTTTACTCTCATAGCCTTCAAATCGTTGCCAGCGACAATATTTTCCAGTTCTCTCATTGGTCAATATTACTCAATTCCCAACTCATGTTTAGTTATCTGGGTGCAATGCTGGTTGCAAAGAGAACATGGCGATGACTTTCTCACTTGAAGCCCGCGTGGGAGCAAAATCATTTTGAAATTTACAAACATGGCGAACTTTCTATCAAATCCGATATAATCTGACTTCGGGCGACATTTTATACGATCTTTTCCCTATGCAGTTGAAATTGCGATTCGCAACACCATTGTAAACGACCCCAGTTATAATTTCTAATACGATTTCATGTTACCTGTGTTGCCACTAAAATATATTGTGATCATTTTAAATTTAATTTTTTTATTTTTTTTTCTATTTTTTTAAATAACTTTTTATAAATAAACTTTTTTTTAATTAAATTTGTTTTTTAAAATATATTTTTTAAATTATATTATCCTTTTATTATTTTCTATTATTTTTAACTTTTTTTCAATTTAAGTATTTTTTTATTTATTTTTTTTCATTTTTTTAAATTTTTTTTTATTTTTTTCATTTTTTTGTATTTTTATAAATTCTTTTATTTATTTTTCATTTTTATAATTTTTTTTTATTTTTTTTTTAATATTTTAATTTTAATTTTTTTTAAGCATTATTATATTTTTTTATTTTTTTTGTTTTCAATTTTTTTTTCTTTTTTTTATTTTTTTTTTGTTTTTTTGGTTTTTTTTAAATTTTTTCATTTACTTTTTCTTATTCTTTATTTCAATTTTTTTTAAATTTTTTTTCAGTTTTTTTTATGTTTTTTTTTACATTTTTAAATATTTTTTTAATTTTTTTGCAATTTTTTTTAATAATTTTTTTTCATTATTTTTTTTAAATATTCATATGTTTTTTTTATTTTTAGATTTTTGTGTTTTTTTATTATTTATTTTTTCTTTCAATTTTTTAATTTTTTAATTTTTTGAATTTTTTTCAATAGTTTTTTTTTATTTAATTTTTTTATTTTTTTTTTAGTTTTGTTGTTTTTTTATTTTTTATTTAACATTTTTTTATTTATTTTTTATTTACCTATTTTTTATTTTTTTCCTTTTTTTTATTTTTTTAATTTTTTTTTGTTTATTTCTACTTTTTTTTTTAGTTTCTTTTTTTTTATTTTTTATTTTCAATTAAATTTTATTTTTTTAACTTTTTTTTTTACTTTTGTTTATTTTTTAACTTTTTTCCTTTTTTATTTTTTTTCAATTTTTTTTATTTTTTCTCAATTTTTTTTTAATTTTTTTTTATTGTTTCAATTTACTTTTTTTAAATTTTATTTTACCAATATTTTTTTAGTTTTTGATTTTTTTTGTATTTTTTTAATTTTTTAATTTTTTATTCATTTTTAAATTTTTTTATTCATTTTTTATTATTTTTTTATTCATTTTTTATTATTTTTTATTATTTTTTTATTTTTTTTATTTTTTTAATTATTTTATATTTGAATTTTAATTTTTTTTAAACATTATTATATTTTTTATATATTTTTTTTAAATTTTTAATTTTTTTATTTTTTTTTTAAAATTTTTGTGTACTTTTTCTTATTCTTTATTTCAATTTTTTTTATTATATTTTCAGTTTTTAAATGTTTTTTTTAATTTTTTTTTGATTTTTTTTTCAATTTTTTTTAATAATTTTTTTTTCATAATTTTTTTCAAATTTTTATATGTTTTTTTATTTATTTTTAAATTTTTGTGTTTTTTAATTAATTCATTTTTTTTTCTTTCAAATTTTTTGAATTTTTTCCAATAGTTTTTTTTTAAAATTAAAAAAGGGTTTTTTAAAAAATTATTTTTAAATTTAATTTTTCATTTTTTTAATTTTGTTTTTTCATTTATTTTTTATTTATCTATTTTTTATATTTTTTTTCCTTTTTTTAATTTTTTTTCTTTTTTATTTTCTATTTTCTTTTATTTTTATTTTTATTTTTTTAATTTTATTTTATTTCTTTTTCTTAGTTTTATTTTTGTTAATCTTTTTTAAATTTTTTTTCTTATTTTAAATTTTTTTACATTTTTTCTATATTTTTTAATTTTTTTATATTTTTAAATTTTTTTAAGTTATTTTTTTTTAATTATTTTTAAATTTCTTTTAAATTTTTTTTTTTTATATTTTTTTTTTCTTTTATTAAATTTGTTCAATTTTTTTTTAGTTAGTTTTGTTTGTATTTTGTTTGTATTTTTTTATTTTTGGTATTTTGACATAAGAGTATACAGTGATTTAAAAGTTTCAAGCCCTTTTTTCTGAATTCTCAGTTTTCAGTTATCAGCCTAAGCTTGAGAGTTTTTGGTAGGGAATTCTAAGTACACTTTTCTGAGTCCAAAATCCATTTGTCTGAATTTAGAGCTATGAGTTTGAGGTTCAGAGTTCGAAGTTCATTGCTCTGAATAGAGATTTCAGAATTGTAACTTCTGTATTCTGCGTTTTGAAATTATTATTTCTGAGCCCTTAGTTCTAGGTTTTGAGTTGAACATTCTTACTCTTGAGCTCTTTGAGCTTAAACTTTACAGTTCAGAGTACAGACCCCGTTCGATTTTGGCAACATGCCCGAACATTTTGTGTTGCCAAAATCGAATGTTGCCAAAATCGAATGGTTTTTTTTCTTAAATTTGTTTCTTTCATTTTTACTAAATAACTATTTTTATTATCGTTAATGTTATTTTTAGTCAATTTCCGACAATTTTTAGTCAATTTTTATCATTTTTTCTCATGTTTTGATGCATTTTGCACTACTATTATTTTGTTTATAATCTTGGTTGTTTTTGTCATATTTGCTGTTTTTGTCATTTTTCATCATTTTTTAGTTGTTTCTTGTCATTTTTAGTCTTTTGTTTGTATTTGTTTTATAATTTTTTTAATTTTTCATCTTTTTGTCATTTTTGAGTACTTTATAATTTTTTTAAAAAAACTTTTGTTTTTCTAGTTGTATTTTATCACCTTTTCAGAACATAAAAACGTATTTATGGTTTTAGTTTAAATTATATTGGTCCTGTTATAGAGAAAACTATAAAATAATGTCGCTTCTAAAAACCGTTCGATTTTGGCACATGTGCCAAAATTGGATGTTGCCAAAATCGAATGTTGCCAAAAACGAACGGGGTCTGTACACATTTCTGCGTTTAAAATTCAGATTTCGGTCGGAGTATTTAATACCACGTTCTGAGTCGTGAGTTGAAAAAATCAAATTTTCAAGTCATGACCTAGTGTGCTTAACAGGTACAACAACAGTAAACAACGGAATCAACTCAAGTTAACAAGCTAAAATGAACAATTCTAAACCTACGAAGCATGATTTCAAAATAAAAGACACAAATCGAAAACAGGTTTCCGTATAAATCAATGATCACCACCGAATGATCTTGCTCAAAGCATAGTTAATGCTGGCCCATTCTCTGAGGTAGAACCCCCTTTTGCTAGTACCTTCCTTCTTTGTAAATGCACCAACAATTCTGTCCTTTGCAGAGTCAATTTTCATCATTTCTGTGTTTTGTTTCCTTACACTGTTTCCCTTTCTTGTTCCGCACGTCGCCTTCCTCTCTCCGAAGTCTAACAAGTGTTTCTTCTAGTTATGTAGAGATTCAGCTAAACCTTTCCCCGTCTTTGTTGTTGTTCCATCCCAAAGCAATGCAATGGGTTAGAGACGGACGAGGTTAGGTCATCAATTGCTGCTGCCCTCTGCGCCTGTAGAAAAACAACAAACACCAAACGTGCAGCAGCAGCAGCCAAGAACCTCTAGCTCCAGCTAGGTTGGAGTTTGAAGGCCGGCTAGTAAAAATCTACTTGCTACTTTCTTGTCGTGTTCTCTTGGTTTGGAGGCCAGACTCTTGGTTTGAGGTCTGGGAAAAGGAGCTTCAGAAGAAGAGACGCTGGGATAGGATCGCGTTTCCCGTTTTTTAACTTTTCATGATCAGGTCTTTGTTTTTCGCTGGTGATGCAAAACTGTATGGGGCATAACAAGTGCAATTCCCCCGATGTGGAGTCCGGGAAGAATCGATTGTGGGACGACGAATCGAGCTTTGTTTCATGTTGTTGTTTTTTTTAAATTTTTTTTTTGCTAGTTGGGGATATGTTTCTTTTGGCTTTAAGAACAAGTGTGGAGGTAAATTGGGACGAAAGCATCGTAAGTTGTAGATTCTAGCTAGTTCTTCTCGATCGTTTGCGAACAATATTGTTCGCTAAACGGAGGAACGAACGAACGAACGGAGGACGTCGGACAAAATGGGAGGATGTACCTAGTCTTTCTATCGAAAGCAACTTTTGCTCGATTCAAGCTGTGCTATTTGTCTTCCCAGCGTGATATTTGTACAATACAAACCGATCCGGTAGAAGGGAGGAAAATAAGGAGGTGTTTGAACTTTTGTGTCTTTAATTTTATGAACCTCCTGCAGCAGAACCAATTGCCAACAACGGCTGAGTAGGGTTTTTGTCGAATCAGTTTGGAGCTGCAGACATTCTAGAAATGGTAAATAAAGCATTACCTTCAAGAGAGGTTCACCGTCGAGGGATTTGAAATTTGAGATGAAAGGATTGATTATGTAAGGAAGGTTGGATTTCCGTTGTGTTTTCTTTTCCCAAACAGGTCACTGGAGGTCATCCGACTAGATCGGGGAATTTTGTGGTTACTGTCTAAGACAGTCTGTCTTTTGGAAATCGTTGAAGAATTTTTGTATCATTAATATCTCCAGAAATGCGTAGCACATTTCTAAAACATGTTGGAAGAAAAACCCGTCAAGGGTTAGAAGAAGTCTAAACAAATTCAAATCTCCAAACGAAGAACTCTGACTTCAAGGCTCAGACCTCAGCATTCTCAACTCTAAACTCTGAAATGTAGATCCTAGAACACACAGCTCTAAATTTTGATCTCAAAACTTAAATCTCTGAACTAAACTGTGAACTCTAAACTCTGTACCCTTAATTACGAAAACTGTACTCTGACGTTTGAATCTTGAAATCTGAACTCTGAACACTTAACTCTGACCTCTGAACTCTGAACTTTGAAGCTTGAACTTCGAACTCTGAGCTCCGATCTCTGAATTTTGAACTCTGTACTTTGAACCCTGTATTCTGAACACCTAACTCTAATCTCTGAGCTCTGAACTAAAAAACTGTGCTCTAAATTTTGAACTCTGTACTCTAAAATCTGAGCTTAGAATTCAGAGCTCTATTCTCTGAACTCAGAAAACTGTAGTCAGAAGTCTGAACCTTGTAATCTTAGCTCTGATCAGGGTACTTCGAACGCAGAGCTCTGAATTTTTAACTCTGAACTTAGATAACAGAACCCAGAACAATGAACTCAAACTCTGACCCATGAATTTTGAACTGTGTACTCTGAACTCCGAACACAGAACTATGATCTCTGTGCTCCGAATTTCGAACCCTGTACTATGAACTTAGAATTCAGAACTGTGAAAATTTCAACTCTAAACTTGGAACTTAGGACTCAGAACACTAAGCTCTGAAATCTGAGCTCAGAATTAAGAAATCAGCAAATAGAACTCAGGACTTTCAACCCTAAACCCCGAACTTATAACGCTGAACTCAGCAATTTGAACTTTGAATCTTGATTTTTTAACTTTGAACTCTAAACTCCGATCTCTAAATTCTATACTCTTAAATCTGAACTCTAAACATAGAATATTGAACTCTAATCTCCGAGGTCTGAACTTTGAAAACTGTACTCTGAATTCTGAATTCTTAACTTTGAAATCTTAACTCTGAATTCTTATCTCTGATTTCTAAATTCTGTATTCTGAAATCTGCAGCACTCTAATCTCAAAAAACTGTACTCTTACCTTGAAATCTAAACTCTGTACAGAGAACTTTAAGCTCTGAACTCTGAACTTTAAGGCTTGAACTTCGAACTCTGGGCTTTGATCTCTGACTTTTGAACTCTGTACTTTGTACCCTGTATTCTGAACACCGAGCTCTTTTCTCTGAACTCTGGACTCAGAAAACTGTAGTCTGAAGTCTGAACCTTGCATTTTAACTGTGATCAAGGAACTTTGAACTCTGAACTCTGAATTTTTAACTCCGTACTCTGAACTTAGATGACAGAACCCAGAGCTATGAACTCAATACTCTGATCCATGAATTTCGAACTCTGTACTCTGAACTATTATCTTTGATCTTTGACCTTTGAACTTAGAACTCATAAATCTAAAATACAAACTCAGGTCTCTGAACTCTGAAGTCGAAATAAAGAAATTTGAAATCTCAACGCTCCTGAACTCTGAACTTTCGTACTTTAATACTTAAAGTTAAAGTTAAAAATTTGAACTTCCAACTTTGACCTCCGTTCTCTAAATTCTGGACTCTCAGCTCTGAAATCTGTACTTTGAACCCTGAACTTGGAATTCAGGACAGCTTTGAACTCGGAAAACTGTGCTGTAAATTCTGAAATCTGTACTCTCAAATCTGAGTTTTGAATTCAGAACTCTATTCTCTAAACTCAGAAAACTGTAGTCTGAACCTTGAACAGAGAACTCTGAACTCCGTACTCTTACCTTAGAAGGCATAACATAGAACTATGAACTTAATACTCTGACCCATGAATGTTGATTTCTATACTCTGGACTATGATCTTTGATCTTTGAATTTAGAACTCAGAAATCTAAGCTTTGAAATTCGAACTCAGATCTCTGAACTCTGAAATAGAAACTAAGAAATTTGAAATCTGAACTCTCCATTCTAAACTAAGCTCTGAACAAAGCAATTCCTACTTTGAAACTTAATTTTGAACTTTGAACTTTTAATTCTGAACTCCGTTCTGAAATTTTATGAAGGATTAATCACTCCGTTCTCTAAATGCTGAACTCTGAACTCTATAATCTGAACTCTATAATCTGAACCCTGAACTTAAAATTGAGAACTGTTATTTCTGAGCTCTGAACTCAGAAAACTCTGCTTGAAATTCTGAAGTCTGTACTCTAAAATCTGAGCTTGGAATTCAAAACACTATTCTCTGGTCAGGGATCTTCGAACTCTGAACTTTGAACTAAGAACTGAGAACTAAGAACTAAGAACTAAGAACTGAGAACTAAGAACTAAGAACTGAGAACTAAGAACTAAGAACTAAGAACTAAGAACTAAGAACTAAGAACTAAGAACTAAGAACTAAGAACTAAGAACTAAGAACTAAGAACTAAGAACTAAGAACTAAGAACTAAGAACTAAGAACTAAGAACTAAGAACTAAGAACTAAGAACTAAGAACTAAGAACTAAGAACTAAGAACTAAGAACTAAGAACTAAGAACTAAGAACTAAGAACTAAGAACTAAGAACTAAGAACTAAGAACTAAGAACTAAGAACTAAGAACTAAGAACTAAGAACTAAGAACTAAGAACTAAGAACTAAGAACTAAGAACTAAGAACTAAGAACTAAGAACTAAGAACTAAGAACTAAGAACTAAGAACTAAGAACTAAGAACTAAGAACTAAGAACTAAGAACTAAGAACTAAGAACTAAGAACTAAGAACTAAGAACTAAGAACTAAGAACTAAGAACTAAGAACTAAGAACTAAGAACTAAGAACTAAGAACTAAGAACTAAGAACTAAGAACTAAGAACTAAGAACTAAGAACTAAGAACTAAGAACTAAGAACTAAGAACTAAGAACTAAGAACTAAGAGCTAAGAACTAAGAACTAAGAACTAAGAACTAAGAACTAAGAACTAAGAACTTAGAACTAAGAACTAAGAACTAAGAACTAAGAACTAAGAACTAAGAACTAAAAACTAAGAACTAAGAACTAAGAACTAAGAACTAAGAACTAAGAACTAAGAACTAAGAACTAAGAACTAAGAACTAAGAACTAAGAACTAAGAACTAAGAACTAAGAACTAAGAACTAAGAACTAAGAACTAAGAACTAAGAACTAAGAACTAAGAACTAAGAACTAAGAACTAAGAACTAAGAACTAAGAACTAAGAACTAAGAACTAAGAACTAAGAACTAAGAACTAAGAACTAAGAACTAAGAACTAAGAACTAAGAACTAAGAACTAAGAACTAAGAACTAAGAACTAAGAACTAAGAACTAAGAACTAAGAACTAAGAACTAAGAACTAAGAACTAAGAACTAAGAACTAAGAACTAAGAACTAAGAACTAAGAACTAAGAACTAAGAACTAAGAACTAAGAACTAAGAACTAAGAACTAAGAACTAAGAACTAAGAACTAAGAACTAAGAACTAAGAACTAAGAACTAAGAACTAAGAACTAAGAACTAAGAACTAAGAACTAAGAACTAAGAACTAAGAACTAAGAACTAAGAACTAAGAACTAAGAACTAAGAACTAAGAACTAAGAACTAAGAACTAAGAACTAAGAACTAAGAACTAAGAACTAAGAACTAAGAACTAAGAACTAAGAACTAAGAACTAAGAACTAAGAACTAAGAACTAAGAACTAAGAACTAAGAACTAAGAACTAAGAACTAAGAACTAAGAACTAAGAACTAAGAACTAAGAACTAAGAACTAAGAACTAAGAACTAAGAACTAAGAACTAAGAACTAAGAACTAAGAACTAAGAACTAAGAACTAAGAATTAAAAACTAAGAACTAAGAACTAAGAACTAAGAACTAAGAACTAAGAACTAAGAACTAAGAACTAAGAACTAAGAACTAAGAACTAAGAACTAAGAACTAAGAACTAAGAACTAAGAACTAAGAACTAAGAACTAAGAACTAAGAACTAAGAACTAAGAACTAAGAACTAAGAACTAAGAACTAAGAACTAAGAACTAAGAACTAAGAACTAAGAACTAAGAACTAAGAACTAAGAACTAAGAACTAAGAACTAAGAACTAAGAACTAAGAACTAAGAACTAAGAACTAAGAACTAAGAACTAAGAACTAAGAACTAAGAACTAAGAACTAAGAACTAAGAACTAAGAACTAAGAACTAAGAACTAAGAACTAAGAACTAAGAACTAAGAACTAAGAACTAAGAACTAAGAACTAAGAACTAAGAACTAAGAACTAAGAACTAAGAACTAAGAACTAAGAACTAAGAACTAAGAACTAAGAACTAAGAACTAAGAACTAAGAACTAAGAACTAAGAACTAAGAACTAAGAACTAAGAACTAAGAACTAAGAACTAAGAATTAAAAACTAAGAACTAAGAACTAAGAACTAAGAACTAAGAACTAAGAACTAAGAACTAAGAACTAAGAACTAAGAACTAAGAACTAAGAACTAAGAACTAAGAACTAAGAACTAAGAACTAAGAACTAAGAACTAAGAACTAAGAACTAAGAACTAAGAACTAAGAACTAAGAACTAAGAACTAAGAACTAAGAACTAAGAACTAAGAACTAAGAACTAAGAACTAAGAACTAAGAACTAAGAACTAAGAACTAAGAACTAAGAACTAAGAACTAAGAACTAAGAACTAAGAACTAAGAACTAAGAACTAAGAACTAAGAACTAAGAACTAAGAACTAAGAACTAAGAACTAAGAACTAAGAACTAAGAACTAAGAACTAAGAATTTAGAAATTTGAAATTTGATCCTTTAATCCCAGAACCCAGAACCCAGAACTCTAAGTTCTTTACTAAGTAATTCGTACTTTAACTTTAAACTTCCAACTCTGAACTTCGTACTCTAAATTCTGAACTCTGAACCCTGAACTTAAAATTCAGAACTGTAATCGCTGAGCTCTGAACGCTTAACTCAGAACTCAGTGGTCTAATCACTAAACTCTGAACTCAAAACTTTGATTTCTGAATTCTAAAACTAAGAACTCTGAGCTCTAATTTCTAAACTCGGAACTCTGTAGTGAGTACTGATTTCCAATCTCAAAAGTTTGATCTTTAAATCTTGATTTTTGAACTTTGAACTCTGACCTATGAACTGTCTACTCTGAACTCTGAACCATATACTGTGAACTATGAACTTTGAACTATGACTTTGAACTCTGATCTCCAGTTTGGTCTCTGAAACCTAAGCTCTGGAATCTTTACTCAAAATTCCGAGCTTTAACATCTGAGATCTGATCTCTTAACTCTGGATAACTATAAATACTGACCTCTCAACACTGAATTCTGAGCTTTGAATTCTGAACTCTGAATTCAGAACTCTGAATTTTGTACTCTGAATACTGATCTTTCAACTAAGAGCTCTGAACCTTGAACTCCTAAATATGAACTGTGGACTCCGAAATTTACATATATTGTGAACTCTGAATTCTGAATAGTTCTTATTTCTGAACTTTAAATGCTAAACACAGATTTCGAGCACTGAATTCCGAACAGCACTTTTATCTTTATATTTTAAGCTCCGAACTCTGAGCTTTGAACTTTGAACTCTGAACTTTGAAATCGATCCTTGAAACCTTAACTTTGGCATCTGATCTCTTAAACTATGAACTTTTTAATTCTGAATCTCAACCCTCAATTTTGAACTCTGTACACCGATCTTCGAATTTTGACCTCTTTTGAACTACAAACTCTTAACTCTGAACTCTGAATTACTGTATATTTTGTGCTCTGGACATTAAACTGAAAACTTTGAACTTTGAACTCAGATTGAATAAAATATTGAAATCATAGCTCCAAGCTTTTAATTCCTAATCCATGTTACTTACTCTGTGATCTCAAATTGTTTTTTGTTTGTAAATCCGGATATCGTTTATTCTAATATTTTCTGGTGTTGAATTATTTTTAGGGATCTTGTTTCAAAGATTTTTTTCTAGCTTGTTCTCAACAACGCTTTAGAGAATAACAAATGATCTGTCTAGCAAAAAATTAAACCCTACGAGATCGCTCCAAATTAAGACAAACTGCTCCATTCAAACGGCAACGATTCAGTGTATCGCTTTCCAATGTCCAACACCTGATCATACAAATGAATGTACGTTCCAATTAAACCCCCCGCCGCAAGGTACCTTGAACGTCAAGCACAGGCACTCGGCAAACATGTATCTTCTCTCTTCTCTGGTCGAAATCGAAACCCCAAAACGAAACGTAATGAAGACAATAAGTTTTCGGTCTCAATTTCAGCTTCCCCGTCCATCCATCCATCCATCCATTCGTTCAGTCAAACGATCGATTCAACTGACAGCGACTGACGTTGACTGTCCTACCAAAACAAGAAACCTTGAACGACAATTAGTTCCTGCAAATTTTCAACCACGCCAATTAAATGATAATTAATGGCATTCTCTCTTTTGCGAAAGGCAGCAGTCAAATGGCGACGATAGTCCTGTCCTGCCTGAGATGAGATCTGTCAATCGGGGAATCCAGTTTTTGGGGAATCTGCCCTTCTGCGTGGTTTTTTCCGGTCTGTTCGGATATTTTGCTTCAATTTTATTGCGATTTTTTTTTTCATTTTTTGCCTTTTAAATGTGTTATCAACAAAATTAGCTTCAAAATTAACTTAAACATTTTTTTTTTTTAAATTTTGATACATTGGGCGACGACTCACAAAAAAATGTTGTTATTTTGGAGAACTTTTCAATTTTTTTTTAATTTTTCGGTCTCTGCATAACAAATTTTATATAATTTACCGGATACCATTGAAGAAAATTGTGATTTTTATCCTTCTGAACATTTTTGTACCTTAACGTTATTTTTAATTGTTTTTTTTTTCAATTTTGGCCTTTTTCGTCTTGATATTTTTTGTAGATTTGTCATTTTTTATTTGATTCATTTTAATTTTTCGTAATTTTTAATTTTTTTATATTTTTAGATTTTTCTCAAAAAGATTGATTGTTTATGCGATTTTTGAAAAATATTTTTACCTTTTTGTCATTTTCGTGCTGTTTTATATTTCTCTAATTTTCTTTAAATTTCTTGTCATTATTGTCCTGTTCGATTTTATTTCATTTTGGTCATCTCTTTTCTATCGAAATTTTTGTATATGATTTTTAAATATTTTGTAAGTTTATCATTTCTGTCATTTTCGTTTGTTGGTTTTGTCAATTTTAATTTTTTTTATTATTTTTTTATTTTTTTAAAGTGTCATTTTTTACATATTTTAATTCTTGTGTTGTTTTTTTCATTTCTGTAGTCTTTTTGGTCCTTTTTCAAATTTCTTTAATTATTGATATTTTTTGGTTTTTGTTTTAGTTTTTGTCGTCTTGGACCTGTTTTGTAAACTTTTAAATTTTTGTTATTTTGTTTTGTTCATTTTGTCTATTTAATCGTCTTTTTAAAGAGTTTTTTTTTGTCATTTTTGTATTTTATTTATTTCTGTTTTATCTTTTTTTCCCATTTTTGACTTAAAAAAAAATCCATTTTTTATCTTTTTTTGGGTCATTTTTCTTGCCTCTGTGGTTTTGTTTGTTTTTTTTTCATTCCAACCTTTTTTTCGTTTCTGTTAACTTTGAAGTTTTTGAAATTTTTTTTTGTGTCAAATTTGTCGTTTTTCATAGAGCTTTGGCATGTTTTTTTACCTTTTTGTTAGTTTTTAAATTTTTGCAAATATGTAGAGCAAAACAAATCCAATAAAAAGCATCACAAGCGAAATAAGTTTGACAAACAAAAAAATAAATTGAAAAAAATACACTTAAAAAATATGTAAAAACAATGACATTAAATAAAAAAACCAAAAAACAAAATCCAAATTGAGGGAACTAACAAACAAAAAAGACAGAAAAAATAAATTGTAATAAATTTTCAAAAAAATGACAAAAATACGGAAAAAATTCAAATATAACAAAACTGATAAAAAGGTAAAAAAAAATGAAATTGCGAAAGCTTCATAAAAAACGTTAAAATTGACGATAAAAATCGTAAACTTTGAAGTTGGCAAAATATCTGAGGAAATTTTTGAAAATTACAAAAAAAAAAGTTAAACAAAACTACATAAAAAAGAAAAAAGACCCCATAAAAAAACAGGCAAAAATGAAAAAAAAATTCTCTATTTTTGTCAGGTTTTGAATTTTTTGCAATCTTTGATAATTTATTATTTCTGTCATATTTGGCTATTTAGATTTTTTTGTGATCTTTTATATTCTTGTTTTTTGGTAATTTTTGGTCCTGTTATTTTTAACAATTTTTTTTCTTTGTGTTTTTTTTTCATGTTTGTCATTTGTCCGTTTTTCTTTTTTTTTTTGTTTTTTTTTTTCATTTTGAGCCTTTTTGTCTGTTTTGACAAATTTTAATTCTGACGTTTTAGATTTTATCAGTTTTATAGTAATTTTGAAGATTCTAATTTGTTTCTTTTTTTTTTCTTTTTTAATGTTTTACTCTTTTTGATTTTTTACCATTTTTGTCTTTTTTTTTGGTCCTTTTTCTGTTCTCTGTAGTTTTGTTTTATTTTGACCTTTTTTTTCATTTGAGTTATTTTTTTAGTTTCAGTAATTTTTTTCGTGTCTTTTTTTTATATATAGAGGTTTTGCATTTTATTTTTCAGTATTCGACCTTTTTGTCAGCTTTGTAATTTAAAAAAAAAATTCCGTGTTTTTTTTTTAATTTTTGCAATCTTTGATAATTGTTTTTTGTCATTTTCGTTTGTTAGATTTGTGAATTCGGAACTTTTTTTGTTATCTTTTGTTTGTTTTTTTTTTTTCATTTTTGACATTTTAATTTCTTCCTTTTTGTCTCTTTTTCACATTTTTGACTCTTTTTGATAATTTTTAAATTTTTGTCTTTTTATGGATTCTTTTTCTTTTCTCTGTGGTTTTCTTTGACTTTTTTGTCGTTTTTAACCTTTTTTCAATTGTTTAGCTTTGAAGTTTTTGTGAAATTTTGTGTGTCAATTTTGTAGTTTTTTTTTACTGAGATTTGGCATTTTCTTATTCTATTTTTCGTCAGTTTTGGAATTTTTGAAATTTTTCCGTATTTTTGTCATTTTTTTTAAATTTTTGCAATTTTTGAAAATCAATTTAGAGCTTCTGTTTTATTATCTTCTGTATTTCTTTTTGGTTAATTTTATCTTACATATTTCATTGTTACATGTTTTGTCCTTTTTGAAATTTCTTTCATTTTTTATGCTCTTTTTGTTTAGTTTTGCTTTGTTAGGCATGTAAAACTTATTTTTGTACGTTTTGTAAACTTTTAAATTTTTGTTATTTTTTTTTTGTTTTGTTAATTTTGTTTTTTTTTTTTCATCAGATTTTATTTATTTTTGCTTTTTCTCTCAATTTTGAAACCTTTTGTTACCGCTTTATCATTAAAAAAATATTTTTTTTGAATGTATGTCATATTTGACATTTTTAGTATTTTTTCTGGCTAGCTTTTTTTTTGGCCTTTTTTGTTTTTCTTTTTGCTTTTTTTTTGTCATTATTAGAATTTTTGTGTTTTTGTTTTTTTTTTAAAGTAAGTTTTATTTTGATGTTTTGGTCTTTTGTCTTTGATTTTTTGTCGTTTTTCGCTTTTTATTGTAAATCTTTTTGTCATTTTAGTTTTTTGATTATTTTGTTTTTTTTGCACCATTTTTTGTTTTTGGTTTTTTAATTTCTCCATTTGTAATGATTTTTGTATAATTATTTTTTCCGATCATATTTTAATGATTTTTTCAGATTCATTGAATTTTGTTCTTCGAACCGTCCAGAACACCGCAGATAATTCGATATTCGCAGTTTTATTATCTTTGAGGCATATTTTTATTTGGTTTCCTTTTCCTCCAAATGGCGATGCGCGCCGTTTATTTAATAAACCCTAAATTGGGCTCGTTTTTTTTGCCTTGGTTGTTGGAAACCTGCTCAAATGACTGCAGCGATTTTTGCTGCGTTGCTCATGCCATTTCGAAATTTGATGCAATAATGATCGTTCCCGAAAAATCTTCACCCAAGGTCAACCGCTTCCACGAGCCCATGAAAGCCGCCTAAGTTTTCATTCCCGGCCAGAACTTTGGTTCCTTCGTAAGAAGAAAATCAAACCCCATACAGCATCCAGTTTTCTGCCTTCAGCATCGGCCGGCAACAACTTCCAAGTCAATGAACTTCTCGCTGAAGCAGGGAAACGAGTCAGTGTTGTTTTTAGAGAACCAGTGCGAATTCGCCGGGAACTGGTCAGAACATTCGACGGTGATCGGATTGGGTAGAATGGCTGAGGAAGTGGGGGCAAGTTGTTGCAGTTCTCCATTTCTCAAGGCGTTCGCGCTCACCTGCTCTTTCGGGTTTGCACTTCGCACGGGAAAGGAAAGAGCTGGTAGCTGGAAGCTGTGTGTAGATTTTCTTTTCCATTCCGTTTCACCCAAGAGGAAGAAGGTTGAGAGTGCGATGATCAAATTGATCACATCCGATGGCGCGCGCACGCGGAAAAGCTCTGGAAGCTTGGAGTAGGAGGGGACTATTTAATTTAGAGGCAGCAAACCCCAGCAGGATTCAGCAAGGCGGGCGCCGCCGCTCTGTTGTTTGTCGCGTTTTTTTTCCTCTTTCTGTCCATTTGGTTCTAGCCTGACCGGTTTCATTGAACTGGTTCAGGAAAATACACGTGGAAAAAAAGGACGGCCCTCCCAGGTCTCATTAATACCAGAACGCAACGCAGAACCATGACTTAGTGTCTTCGGCCCCGAGGATGAGCGCTCTTTAATGTCCCATTCCAAGTGTTGAAGCTCATTGATCATTAATTATTTCAAAAGACGCGACCCGGAGATTTATGGTGGATTTGGTAAATCATAAATCAGCCCACGGCCTAATTGAGCTCGCTTTAACGCGACACAGTTCTTGCGCTCTTCGGGGGTTCATAACTCACGAAATCCCCAATTGATGACACCGCACACCGGCAAAAGTGCCGGTACCGTAAGAATATCCATTAATTTATGTTCGTTCCCTGCACGTTACCTATACATAAACCGTGTGACCGGGAGTGCAAATCGGAAATATGATGACCAAGAGGATTACGACGACAAGGGCGACGACGACGACGACGAAGACGACGAGGATGTCAGATTCGATCCCCGATCCAAAAGCACGCAATAGCGATGGAATGAACAACATTACATTGCATAATATAACCTCGTCGCCGTCGTCATCACACGCATGCGGTGAAGTTAATCATATTATCATAGTTCTTAACGATGCGATCATCGATATTCGAAACGGCATCGGGGTTAAGGAGTTTCAGGGGCGTCGAATCGAATTTTCATTAAGAAGGTTCGTTTGCCTTACGGAAATACTTTACAACATAAACTCGATAGGCTCAAGCAACGGTTTTGTTGGATTGCGACTTCTAGCAACAGCTTATATCAAATCTAAATTAGATGCTCCATCGAACTTGTTTCAAATTAAGAAGAAAATCTCGCGCAATCTATGGAACGTGACATATGTAACAAAATTTTTTTGTCTTTAATTGAATATTGAAATTTCTTTAAAGCTTACTGGTGTAAATTAAGTTGAAACACGCATGTCTGAAATCTACATAAAAAAGAGGTTATAAAATTTCAATGCCGATCTGAGCAAACAATGAGCCGGAAATGCGATTTATGTGATTTTTGACATTTTTTGTCATTTTTGTCATTTTGGTCATTTAGACCATTTATGTCATTTATGTATTTTTTGGCATATTTGTCATTTTTATCAGTTTTTTTCATTTTTGTCATTTTTTGACATTTTTGTTATTTTTGTCATTTTTGTCATTTTTGTCTTTTTCGTCATTTTTTTACATTTTCGTCATTTTTTTACATTTTAGTTATTTTTGGCATTTCTGCCATTTTTGTCATTGTGGTTTTTTTTGGTAATTATTTGTCATTTTTGTCATTTTGGTCATTTTTGACAATTTTGTCAGTTTGTTCATTTAAAATTTTTGTCATTTCTGCCAATATTTGTAATTTTTGTCATTTCTGTCATCTCTGCCATTTTTGATATTTGTGTCATTTGTGTCATTTCTGTTATTTTTGTCATTTTTGTCATTGTGGTCATTTTGGTCATTTTTGTCATTTTTTGTCATTTTTTGTCATTTTTTGTCATTCCTGTCATTTTTGTCATTCCTGTCATTTATGTCTTTTTTTGTCATTTTTGTCATTTTTGTCATTTATGACATTTTTGTCAGTTTTGGCATTTTTTGGCATTTTTGTCATTTCTGTCATTTTCGTCATTTTTTAACATTTTTGTTATTTCCGTCATTGCTGTCATTTTGATAATTTTTTGTCATTTTTGTCATTTTATGTCATTTCTGTCATTTTATGTCATTTCTGTAATTTTTGTCGTTTCTGTTATTTTTGTCATTGTGATCATATTTGTCATTTTTGTAATTTTGGTCATTTTTGACATTTTTTGTTGTTTCTGTTATTTTTGTCATTTTGGTCATTTTTGTCATTTTTGACTTTTTGTCTTTTCTGTTAACTTTGTCATTTTTGTCATTTCCGTCATCTTTGTAATTTTAGTCTTTTCTGACGTTTTTGTTATTTTTGCCATTTTTGTCATTTTTGCCATCCTTTTGTCATTTTCGTTATTTCTGTCTATTTTGTCATTTTGGTCATTTTTGACATTTTTGTCGTTTTTGCCATTTTTTTACATTTTTGTCATTCCCGTCATTTCTGTCATTTTTGACATTTCTGTCATTTTTGACATTTTTGTCATTTCTGTAATTTTTGTCATTGTGGTCATATTTGTCATTTTTGTAGGTCATTTTTGACATTTTTATAGTTTTGGTCATTTTTATCATTTTTGACATTTTTGTCATTTCCGTCATTTCTGTCTTTTTAATCATTTTGGTCATTTTTGACATTTTTGTCATTTTGGTAATTTTTGTCATTTCAGTCATTTTTGCCACTTTTGTCAATTTCGTCATTTCTGTCATTTTTTGTCATTTTTGCCTTTTTGTCATTTCTGTCATTTATATCATTTTTGCTATTTTAGTCATTCCTGTTATTTTTGTCATTGTGGTCATTTTTGTCATATTTTGGCATTTCCGGCATTTTTGTCATTTTTTTTCTTTTATGTAATTTTTGTCATTTCTGTCATTTTTGTCAATTTTGTTATTTCTGTAATTTCTGTAATTTCTGTAATTCTTGTCATTTTTGCATTTTTGTCATTTCTGTCACTTTTGTCACTTTTTGTCATTTCTGTTATTTTTGTCATTGTGGTCATTTTGGTTATAATAGTCATTTTTGTCATTTTTTGTCATTTCTGCCATTTTTGTAATTTTTTGTCATTTTTGTCCTTGTGGTCATTTTGGTCATTTTTTGTCATTTTTGCCTTTTTGTCATTTATGTGTTTTTTGTCATTTCAGTCATTTCTATCATTTTTGCCATTTTTGCTTTTTTTGTCATTTTTTCCATTCCTTTCCTTTTTTGTTATTGTGGTCAATTTTGGCATATTTTGGCATTTTCGGCATTTTTTGGTATTTTTGTCATTTCTGTTATTTTTGTCATTTCTGACATTTTTTCCATTTCTGTAATTGCTGTCATTTTTGCCATTTTTGACATTATTGTCATTTTCGTCATTTCTGTCACTTTTGTCACTTTTTGGCATTTTTTTTTCATTTTTGTCTTTTTGGTGATTTCTGTTATTTTTGTTATTTTTGTCATTGTGGCCATTTTGGTTATTTTTGTCATTTTTGTCATTTCTGCCATTTTGTCATTTTTGTAATATTTGTTATTTCTGTCATTTTTGTCATTTGTGTCATTTTTGACATTTTTTTCATTACTGTCATTTCTGTCATTATTTTTTAAGTTATATAAGATTAAAAGACGAAAAAAAAATCATTTATGATTCCGGTCGACTTAGTCCAAATTAGCGAGCCTTTCGTTTGGCGCCTGCCATCAAATTTTGTTCTTTCCCCTAACCGCTTTCCTCGCCGCTGAACAAGGTTGCCATAAAACGTGTTTTAACGAAAAAAAATTCTGTTATGTTTTTTTTATGAATTCTATTCAGAAGTCAAGTCACATTGGGTCTTTTTTTACATTTTACCTAAGAATAAATAATTCGTAACGTTATCATATTCTTCCAGTTCCAAGATAATAATCTGAAATTTTTATTGACATATGTAAAAAATGAATTCAAAAAATTCTTCGAAAATTTTAAAATTATGTAAAATTTGTGAAAATGTCTACAACTTTGTGATCTGTTACGCAGGTTCTGTGATGAAAATTTGCTCAAAATTCTGTGAAATTATAGATTTTTCTGTTATTTCGGCAACCTTGCGTTGAACGCCAGTTTGTTTTTAACTGCTTCTCGCTGATTACAGTTTTTTTGGTTTTCTTAAGGTTCCATGCACTATCGCCCAATATTTTTCGATTGAACATAGTTTTGATGTGTTAGGAGCAGGGAATTAAAAAATCGTTTTCCTCCGATAGAATTTGCCGATCAAAAAACACTTGGGAGAGATTTTCATCCGCAAGAACACTATACTAGCGCTTATCTAGTTCACTTTACCAAGAGGCTTGATATCCCAAATAAAACAACAAAACTCAATTTAGCTTTCGATAAGTTGTGCATTCCGATTCAAATTTATCTTCTCTTTCAACGTTAAGGATAATTTCTCGCTCCCGGACCACAGAAAACTTCTCACTATTTTGCATGGAGTTAAGGACGCTGAGAGTCAGAATGTAATGGAAATAGCTATAAAAAGCACTCTCTGTGCGTTTTTTCTCTTGATTGCTTCCAGTTTTGTCAGAGAAAATTCTCAGAACTAGAACTGACTGAGAGAAAATAATTTCGGACAAGTTATCTTGATCGGCATTGGAAAGGGATAAGAAGCAGAGATGCCAATGTGCCTGATTTTCCAGGATTTGCCTGATTTTTCGAGGCTCAGCATGACAACCTGATAAGCCTGATAAGATTTTTGCGAATGTGATCAAAAATCGGAAGTAAGGAACTGGATTAAGTACCATTGCTGAAGTTAAAAAGTGAACATGTGACTGAATCAAAGCAATCGAAAGATTCCTTTTAATTATTATTTAAAAAAGGGAATTAAAGGGCATCTTTCGATTGCTTTGATACAGTAGAATTATTCAACCAAGTAGGCTCACAACACATATTAGAGCGATGTCCCAAAAAAGGTCATCACTTTGAGGGAAATTGCTGTTACTTTAACGTAGCCTGATTTAGCCTGATTTTTATTTCACCAGTTCTATGATTTTTGAAAAAAAAATGTTGGCAACCCTGATGAGAAGTCATCAGGTTAAGTGTTAAACAAGAGATAAACCAGTTGTCATTATCAGATCGGCTCGATTGGCTTCGTTGGTTAGGAGGGCTCGTATACTTGGGCTCAACCTGAAGTTTGTTAGCGGCATACCACTCCATGGCCTTTTTCCATAATGGCAGGATGCTAATCCGGCCAAAATAGCACAGACAAGTCGCGTTTCTTCAGTAAAGTCGGCAAACGCCTTTGAAGACACTCTTTCACGTTAATTTCCTGGTTGACCCGTTTGCAACGAAACTGTCGCTTTACAGGTCACACAAGTACATACGAAATATTTCTTGGCAAATTTTGAAAGTTTAATTTGCTTGAAAATGTCAGCCAGCTTCCCCCGTCCTGTTGCTGTATAATACTCTTGTCCAGGAAGCTGTCTGAAGTCTGCCTTGGCGTAGGTTTCGTCGTCCATTACCACGTAACTTTGTCAATATTGACGTATACAGCTTTCGAAATTTTGCGTTTTTGGTCTCAGAGCATTTTCATAATGACGAGATTCCGGATACGCGAAATCATTTACCAAAATACCGATAATGCCAAGTATATCTTGCATAGATCTTGTATAGAATGTATAAGCGATTGGTGGATGAACGATTTTAAAATTCCATTAAGTTACCTTAGTAACTGAAGAGGAGATAGTTCTTAAAGATCAATTTTTAGCGGCCGTTAATGTGTTAAGTATGTTTATGGATAGTTCCAATATCTAAAGTTATCTAGTATGAGTGTTTGTGGTTTTCCCCCCGAAGCAAGCGCGCTACTGACCAAATTCCTCAAAAGAAACAACGACAACAGAATCAAACAGAATGCTGGTACTAGCCAAAAAAACGGGACACCACAAGGCCTTCCATGGCCTCGAAAGATCCCTGCCCGATCGTTCCATTCCCGTAGCTAGCAAGAGTCCATTCAGCCGCGCGCCACCCGAAAGAACAACAGCGAAAACACAGGAATATCAACCCAGAGGACCACAAAGTAAGTCCCTGTGGCCCATCTCCGTCTTTATAGGAAGATCGCGCGGGGATAAAATATGATTTATTTTGGTTGCGAATTTGATTTATTCCTCTTCCCCTTTGGGGTTCTCCGAAGGCCGACCCTCCCTCTTCCTTCAGTCTTCAATCCTACCCACCGGTATCCCCAAACAAACTCAGACATAACTTAGAGTCATGTTACTACTGCTAAGCCGGGACTTAGGAACTGCGGCCAAAACGCACAAAACTAGAAATAGATTAGATTGTTAATACATTTTATATCGATTTGTCTTGCTCTCTTCAATCGGAATCGGAGGAATAAGGAGAAACGAGAATTCCCCTTCCTAGCCGGCATTCAACCCTCGTTTTGCCGGGATTCCTCCGTCTAGTCTTAAGGGGTCCAACTAAGACGGGAACATGGAAAACTCGGGATGTCAATACTCGCTTAAGAGAATTAAAATCATCGATAAATCAAACCGAAGGTGAACGAGATTCCGGTTTTTTTCTTCTGTGTTCTGCTGTGTTTTCTAGGATCAAAGCTGCCCATTGCTTTTCGTAGAGTGTTGTATGTCTCTGACTGGGGCGTTGGGATGATGATGATGGTAGAGAAACCCCTCAATGTGTCTGCTCCATTCGCAATTCGAGATCATAGATAGGGAGTGGACTGGCAGGCTGACTGGGGGAAACTCTAATCGAACGATCGCGCAGAACATGAACGGGGACCCGTATGGTTGGGAAGCTACTTCTCAAATTCCCTCCTTCTCTTCCGCTCTAAACTGATTACGGGTCGCCAAGATAGACGATGAAATTGTAAGCACTCCAAAGCTGGCAATTAGAGTGAATTATTTCAAATACAGCGGTGAGGAAAAGGGAAGTAAGCGGTTAGATTTTGGATTGATATTGTTTAAAAGGTGGAAGGAATCAATAACTGATGCTTGTTGATAGCTGAAAATGATATATGTATTTGGTTAAGATTGACTTGGGAGCTCAAATTGTTCCTTGTTCTAGCAGAAGGTTCCATGTCCATTTTGAGCTCAATCCGTCAACTTTTAAGAGATCGCTCAACGACGCTTAAATTCTTATGGACATTTGACTTGATTTGTTCTATCGAATCTTTCAATATCACATTGGATACCGACGTTATCATATTTTGATCAAAATTTTTCTTTCGATGTACACAGATTGCAGATCTCAAGCTGCTATGAGCTAGCTTTATAAAAAAGTTTTAATATCGATGCTGTTTTTGCCGATCTTAGCTCCAGCTTAACCTGTCCATGGCCGAAAGGAAAACTTTTACAGACATTAAAAAAAACAGTATTATTTTTATTCATAAAAAGCATACCTTAAAATGTCAAGAGTAAAATTCAATTTTAAGAAACGATCATAGAGTAAGATTGTCAGAATTTTTCAGCACGTAACCGGGCTGGACAAATCCGGACTACTTGATCTAAAAACTTGGCAAAATCCGGGCATTTGATTTCAAAATTGTCGACCAAAAATCCAGGAAATATTCTGGCAAATTTGGTCAAAACCTAGGGGAGGAACTCTTCAAAAATCAAGAAAAAAAATTTAAAAGCTTTTTTTTTTCATCAAAACTTGATTTTAATTTGCAATTTAGGCTACCATAAAACCTTGTATGATTATTTTTATAAAATTAAATAAGGTGAATAAATCTGTACAAAATCCGGGTTTTTTTTAATGAATTTCGGGCTAACGGGCAGGACTGCACTTTCTCAAATTTTGTATTAAATTTCCGCGCAAACCCGGATAAACCGGGCTATCTGGCAAGTTCATCATAGAGAAATTCACCTTAATAATAATGTTTTTGTAATTTTTTTTACTTTGTTGCCTATTGGTTTTGCAGCTTATTTTAGAAATTTTCAACCATAAATTTCAATACATATTATAATACTCTTTTTTAAACATTGTGTCTAAAACTTTCCAGCTACGATACACAGAATTTTTGACGAATTTTCAAAGGTAGCTGTTTTTCAAACTTTTTTGTCAATTAGCATTTTTTTCAGATTTTCTTGCACTTAAATTCAACTTTGCATTTGATTTTGAGGATATTTATTCAAGATTTCCGCAATTAATTTATATTCACTAGGAAGTCAATTTCAAACCGATTTGAGGAGTGTCAAATCAAGGTCTGATCTGTTAGTTTTTTTCCTGGGCTTTCAGGGTGCGTCCCTAAAAAAAGTAATGATACAAAATTAAAGATTTCGAGAGTTTATTCAGGGTCTCCGAAAAAATTCCCGTCAAACTTCCAGTAGTTTCATATTGACACTCAAGAGTTAGAGCGGATTAGGATTAAAGCGTTTGTGTAGAATCATTGAAAGAACAATTTGACTGAATTTGTATAACAATCGGTTTCGAACGGTCCAAGTTAGAGGCGAAAAGTTGATTCCGAGCTCAAAATTTACAAGGAGCTTCTGCTTGACCAAGGAACAATTTAAGCCCTCAATGTTTGAGAGTGGAAACATACCCCTATTTTAGACCACCCTAGCCATCAGGCATGTAATATGACTGGAGACTCCATATTTTTAGGTGACGAACCTCAACAGTTCTTTTACATGATGATAGTTAATGGAATTTTTCTTATTTTTGGATTTTTTTCCAATATTTAAAATTTTTTGTAAATTTTGGTCAAGGTGATAGTATCGTAAAATCAGGTGAAAAGTGACAAAAACTCAACAATTTTTATTAAGCTAACTTTTCGGAGAACATGTTTCAAAGCTTTTAGTAACCGATGATGAAGAAACTTAGTTTTTAAAAATTCATCAGTCTTTCTGTCAAGCATTTTTTTCTATAGCATATTTTTAGTCTTCTGATTATTTTTCATAACTTCATGTTTTTGGTTATTTTTAATCGTTTAATGCAATATTGGTTATTTCTTCAATTAAAAAAAAAGCTATATACGTTTGATTTTGGGCTGAACATTGGCACTGATATTTCATTTTGGCGACAACGCTTTTTTCAAATAAGAAATAAAAAGCGACAAAATAAAACCGTGTGATTTTTGCAACATTGGCAACACAAAATGTAGGGGCGTGTTTCCAAAATCTGACAAGGACTGTATTCTGTTTTTCTAACTTCTTTTCAATTTTCTCCCCTCTTTTTTCAAATTAATTTAATATTTTCAACTTTTCCAGATTGTATTTTTATTTTTAAATAAGGAGGCGTCCATTAATTACGTAACGCTCCGACGGGGGATTGGGTGAGTTCGAGCGTTATGAATTGGGACATAATTTTTTCGGTGTTTATTTTGTTGATTGTGTTCTGTGATGTTTCTTAAAAAAAGATGCTAGTTCTACGTTTTAGTCTACTTTTGTTCGACCATCCTCAGAAGCTTTATGTTGTACAATTAAATGTTTTTTTTTATTAATTCCAATTTATAAAGGCTTATTAAAATAATTATGAAAAACACAGACTGAGAACACTCTCAAAAAGCTATTTTTCCGCTAACTTGGGCCGAATCTGTTTGCTGATTGCTGTCGTCGTAACGTTTCATTTCTATTTTTTTTCTCTTTTCAATATTTCATTGTATAACAGATAGTTTCTAAACAAGGTCGAATAAAAGTAGACTGAAACGTAAAACTCGCGAATTTGAAAAAAAATCACAGAAGAAAATCAACAAAAGAAACACCGAAAAATTATATCCAGCGGTGATCTAAATGGTCGGAGTTGTGACATAGGAAAGGGGAGGAGGCATGGCCGTAGGAACGGGGGGGTTTTGTGGATTAAACCCCCCAACGATGGTCCAAAAATGCCAAGTGAAATTTTTTTACTGAACATAAATTTTGAATTTTCTAATGAAATTTTGATCAACTATTTGAATGATTTAATAGTAACAATAGTGTAAAAATCTTGACTCCAAAACCTCGAAATCTCATTCTAGGACCACAATTCTACAACAGTATTTCAAAAAATTTCTCAGCTGTTGATAGTAATTGAGTCCTAAATATTGAACCCAATAAAGTTAGACTTCGCTTATCAGATTTTCTGGATTTAGATCAGATTATCTCACTATTTTTTTTCAAAATCAAACGAAAATTTCAGTGGAGTCCTTAGAATCTTGTGTCCAAATCATTTTTTTTGAACAAATTTTATCAAAAAAGAAAAAAAAAACGTAAACGATTTTTTGGAAGCCTGATTATTCTAATGATTCTGAATCGGCTGATGTGTTTCGAAAAAATTAAAAAAAAACAATTTTTTCATGTCTTTTGCTTCTTGATTATATTGGAATCATTCCGAAATTTGCTTGCATATTGATTGGATTTTTTAGAAAATTTTGAAATAATATGCCCTCATTTCGCAAGCGTTTAAGATAAAATTGCCTGGATTTGCACAACCCGGATACTTGCGGAAAAATATCTAGTTGGTATCCAATTTATTGTTATTGATTTTCAGTTTGGATCATCATTGGTATTGAATCCTGCTCCTTGGTGTTGCATTTAAATCTAAAATTTCATGAATTTTTATTTTTTGAACTTTTTTTTCCTAAGGTAAAATTCTGCTGGAACTTTTATTTAACACTATTTACACATATTGCAGATTTTGCAAAGGTTTTAACTAAGTCTAAAATTTAAATCGAGTTTACCAGAGTAGAAAATAAACCTTATTTGAACTGAAACCTTATTTTTATACTTTTATTTCTGAATATTTGCTACATTTTCACCCATGTTAAAAATTGTTATGCTTATGGTTCAAAAGAATTAGCTTACTAATGTAAGTGATTAAAAAAGTGAACTTATGAACAGAAACTGAAACTTCTTGTTTCTTTCGTTTCTACATCATTGTGCCTCTCGCGACTTTTATCATCGATGCAGTTGGCGCACCAGTCATTGAAAAATTTATCTGGAACAACTGTGATCGATGAGATCGATGATCAAGAGTAAACTCTTGACTGACTAAGCCGTAAACCATTAAAAATTCAAAATTACGAATTATATTATGCATTCATGAAAATCATAAAATAATCAAGATAAACTATCATTTAACAAGCTTAGATGAATTCTTAAAATGGCTAACAGAAAGATATCATTAGATATTGAGTATCTACTAAAAGACGCAATAAAAACAGAAGTGGTCTCCGATAGTGAATATTTGGAAACTTTTTGTTTTATAATTCGACCTTGTGTTTAAAGAATGTTATGTTAATATTTTTTTGCCGCCTTCGAAGATCAAGATTTTTAGCGTTAGGTAATTTTAGGGGGCACGTCGCAGCGTTAAGATTTGTGACATACAGGGAAGAAGGGGTCTAAAAAGTGAATTTAATGCGTTATTAAATTAAGAGATGTCGTCTTATTTTTTTATTTTTATATTCATCATCTCAAGTTTTTAAGTAACTTCATTTTTGAATTTGAATCTGAAATCAACGATTCAAGTTGTGAAAGATCAAACCAAAACTCATTCAACTCATTTTTTTCACAGATAAAATCAAATCAGGAAATAAAAAAAAAAAACAATTCAGCCAGTAAAACAAAAAATTCAATCTCGAAAAATAAACCACACACACCTCATATCTCCCTTCTTAAGAACGGTAATTTGAAAGCATCTCATCATTGCTGGGGAAAAGAATAAAAGTAAAGTCGAAGAAAAAAAATCGTAAAATTTCGCGAACACCCTTCCTTACTCATCATGAAGACGATGATGATGATGGTGGTTGGCCGATTGTGGGTCCACCTCATTCCAACAACCGCTATTACATTTGGCCCGTAATCGGTTCGTCAATCTCCGAACAGCCAAATGGCCGAAATGTGGAATGGGAGGTTCATCAGCCCATATGAGCGTGTTAGGGTGTTTCTAGAGAGATTTTTTTTTGAAAAAAAAATCATCCAAGATCAATTTACAAACTCTTTAAAAAGAAAAAAAAATAAAATTTTGAAGTTTATTTAAAATGGTGACAAACTGCACTGAAACGTTAATTTTATATAAATTTTTACTTGTATTTTTATTCAAGACCATTCAAATTACCGCTGGCTGTAATTTTTCGGGGTTTCTTTTGTTGATTACGTTCGGTGATGTTTTTTTTTTAAATCGATACTTTTACGTTTCAGTCTACCTTTATTTGACCATCCTCAGAAAAAACGCCATTTTTCCGCCTGCTGGAGCCGTCGTTAGAGCATAGCAGAGAGACGACCCTAGCAGGCGGAAAATTGCTTGTTTTTTCTGAGGATGTTCGAATAAAAGTAGGCTGAAACGTAAAACTAGGGAAAAATTCGTATTTTAATTTTTTTTTAAATTTTTTTGTGAATTCAATCAATGTAATTTTAAGTTTTCTTGAGTCTGAAGAGTGCATTTAATACTGAAAACGGTCTGAGACCTATTTCTAGGGGCACCCTAGCACTTCTGACACCTGAGTCGGATCTCTGCCAATCATCTTAATAAAGCAGTTTGTCACAAAACCCGAATAACTGTGCACATGATTCAGCTGGACTTGGTATGAATGGCTGAAGGTGGTGATCATTTAGCGTGAAGTTCTCGGCCATTATCGCGGTCTCGGGAGGTCACTGAGCACAATGTACCGCCACGATCCAGGCTCGAAACCGTGAAGTTTTGGTGGTCGGAAATGGACTACATTATCTTGCGGACCGCATCCAAGGTGTCACTTACGACGATTGAGTTCTGCGTTTTTTTCTTTTGGCTCTGAACCGTGTGATATGCACAAATGCTGGTGAAGGTCGATTGACCTAATTGGATCTGAACAGAATGGCACAAGTCATTGTGGAGGTACCGATCTGGTGATTAAAAATCTAGGGTCGATTGTTAGATTAGGTGTGCCACGCGACTTTCCGTTTCTGTCTTTTTTTACTTTTTAATGCCAAAAATGTCCATTAATATTATCATACAAAAACCATCGATGTCCGACAAAGACTTACGACCGGCTAGAGAGCCAGAGAGCCAGGTTGTTCTGGTTCGCTGGTAATGAGTCGGAAGCATAGCTTCCCTCCTTCGAAAATGCGAAAAAAAAAATCTTCCGACACGCTCCACAGCAAATGATGGCCGCAGAAACATACTCTGCCGAAAGCCGAAAAACAACTGGGCAATTGGGCCAACATAATAAATTGTTTTGCCTAATTAAAAAAACGGACCGATGGATGTTTCGGTGGATCTTAACCGTATAGGGTAAACATAAGCACACGTACATATAAGTATGTTTTGGTTTGAGCTTTGTTTTGTGTTAATTTTCTTATTTTTTACGATACAAACTTGCACCATCATCCCTCGGGTCACTGGAAACTAAGCGCGAGCGTGATTGATGGTGCCAAAAATTCCTTCCAGGATATCAGAAATCTATCAGTTATTTTCAGGGATTCAAATGTTCGCCTCATTGATGTTTCCTTCACGTTTCTATTATATGCTCGTAAACAAGATTTTTTTTTACTTTTTTTAATATTTAATTTTTTTTTAAACATTTCATTTTTTAGCTGTCTTAACAACAGATTTTGTTAAAAAATTCTGAAAGTAGAAAATCAGGGAAAATTTACTAAAAATAAAATATTCACCATCTTTATTTTTAACTCAAAATTTATAATTTTCACAAATTGAGATTCTTAAATAGCATTTTATTCTTTTAATTATTTCTCAGTGGTTCCAACTGCACTAAGTTTTGGAAAAAAGGAAAGAAAAAATAAATTTCATGTATTTTTAATAAAATGAAATTTTTTTTTTCATATTTGAAAAATTTGCCCCGAGGTCTTTAGATTTTCTCAAAAATTTGAGGGTTGGCATTTTTGTGACTTTAAATTAAAAGGTATGATTTTTTGCGGATTTCAAAAAACAAGATATTTTAGGTGTGCTTTTTTCGTGAAAGTTAATATTTCAAATGCATATAATTTTGTCATTTTTTAAACTAAAGCGCAACCGAAAGTTTAATCATCTTTTCAAATAAAATATTTGAAATTTCATAGTTTCCTAGAAATTTCCGAGCTTCTTCATGTAAAATTCTTAATAAACTTTCAAAACTGTTTAATTGTACCAGCTGTATCACCGAATATTCTGCCAAAAATTAGGGAGCTTATTTGTAGCTCATTTTATGTGGCAATTTTCATCTGAAGACACCAAAATGGGCTACTTCATTCCATTAATAGTTATAAAGAAATAATGACAATAAAACTTTTTTAGCAAGACAAACTAGCAATTGCCCATCAACTGCACTCACATATGCAGCAAGGTTGCCGAAAAAAAATTGTGTTTTTCCACAAAAAAAATCTCACATTCCGTTATTTGAACCTTAAATTCTGTGACAGTTTTCTGTGACGCTATTTCTATGAAGTTCATTGGAAAACCATGTGAAACATCAACAAATTAGAAACTGCTTACAGTTTTAATGGAAAAAAATCAATTTACAATACTTTGTTTTCATATTTCATGAATTAGAGTCAGAAATGAAAAGTCGAAATTGACTTAAAAAAAGTGAAAGGTAAAATTATATTTTGAAAATCTGTACAAAATTTAGAAAATCTGTGAATTCTGTGAAAATTCTAAAAATTCTGTGAACTATTACACAGATTCTGTGACAAAATTTTGCTTAAAATTCAGTGATAATACAGATTTACCTGTGATTTCGGCAACCTTGATATGCAGTCGAAAGAAAAAAGGTACTTATCGAAGCAAGTTAAAAACATTATTTTTTCTCGTGAATTTGCAGCCATGGTTTCTCATTTCACTTCAGTTCGGCTAGTCCAGTAAAAGAGAGTATTAGTTTGCTTCTCCTGGTTCCCCCCAAGCTGTGCGGAGAGTGATAAATCGCACTGCTAACAATAGTAAGACTGTCTACATACTAGAGAGAGCGAGAGCATTCACATCTGCTGAAGAAGAGAATTCCATTCTCCGGAAAATTCTACTGCACATTGTGTAGAGGAGAAATCGGAGAACGAACTCAGTTTTTGTTTTATAATTTTACGAGAAAGACGCGTTTCTACAAACGTTTCATTTGGCAGTCATTTTTTGTAGAAGAAACAATCCAAAAGAGCAGTGTGGTCATGGTTGCCACAATTACAGCTTTATCTAGAAAAAAAATTTTTTTTGTACAGACTCTTTACGAACAGAAGATGGATTTGGAGGATTTTCTAGACATTAGTACATATTTTTCACCATTTCAAAAAAGGACAATAAAAAACGTTTTAAAATATGAGTAGAAATCAATTTGATTGAACATTTTATTATGAGAAAGACGGAATCAAAATGTATGCGAATTTACTCAACTATGAGAAATAATGTCAGATTTTAACCTTACGATCTTTTTTATGTTGAAACAGATTTCAGTACAGATTTTTTACTGAATGGTACAGATAAAATAGGTTTTTTTTCTCAAATGAAAGTAAAGATTTAAATGTAGCAATGATGCCAGTTGGTATAAAACATTGTTATTTTTTTCCGTTGTGTGAAGAGATGCCAGGGTTTTTTTTAAAGTTAGGACACAGCGAAGAGAAAAATCAAGATTTTTTTCGGGACATTACTAGAATGATGAAATTGATATGCTTAGATTGCATAAATAAAGACAAAATACAAGAACTGTAAACGCCTTAACATTTTTTTCTAATTTTAATAGTGTTCTGTCTCACGACATAACTTGACGAACATAATTCCTAAAATTCATTCGGTCCATGGCAACCGTTCTCCAATTTCTCGGACTTCTCACATTCGCCAGATCACGCTACACTTGGTCTAACCACCTCGTTCGTTGCGCCTGACCATATACATTTGAAACGAACAGGCTAGCCTGCATTTTATATCGAAAAACGCCACTCTAAATTCATCTAAACAGAAGACTATCGGTTCAATGGATTAAACTATTTGATTACAGTTTTGTTTAATGTTCTCATCACAAATTCAACTGTAATTTAGATTTTTTTTAAAATTCAGAACAAATCCAAACATTTTAATCACTGTTTTTTTTTCCAAAAACTCAGGACTTTCAACCATTTCATAAAATCAGGACGGCGCGCCCAAAAAAAAAAACAGTATAAATTCCGAAAAATCAGGACTCCTGGCACCCCTGGTATTTTTCTTTTCTTTTTTTTTTCCTTTTTTCTCAGGTATTTTAAACCAGGTAGGTTTATTCATTCCGAAACATTTTTTTTTCTTTTTTTTTTCAATTACACTTAGGTGTACGATTCAAAAACTAGGGTGCTCTGGCTAAAACTCTCTTTCTCTCACCGAGATGCGTGAGCGCTCAGTTCTCACACTAGCTGTCCGAGTCGCTTACTACTCGTGTAAATTCGAATAACGAGCAGGGTGGCAAATCAAGCAGAACTGATAATTATAACTTGCTTTGCGCTTATTTGACACTTAGCGATAAAAAAGCGAATGCGGTGACTGCTCTCTCATCCGTTTCGAATGACGATCGAGATAACTCGCCCGAAACTATTTTCTCTCATTCGTTTATAGTTTCGAGCAGCGTTGCCACATTGAAATCTGTATTTTCGAGGCAAAAAATCTTTTAATCGGCATAAAATCTTACTACGGTGACGTTTATACTAGGTTACACAAAGCTTTGAGTTGATATTTTTTAAGATATTTTTTTGTCAAATGTATCGATCTTTTCCCTTTCTACATTGAACAAGCAGTTGGAAATTTTGTCCATAGCTTCTACGACAAGTCTGTTATATTTGCATTATACTAAAAAAAAGTCAAATGCTGCTGCAGCATGTCAATGATAAAATCTGTAAAAATTTCCAATAATCTGTAGTCTGTATGTACAGATTCTTGGTTCAAAAATTTCAAAAAAAATCTGTATGATTATGGAAAAATCTGAGTATATGGCAACACTGGTTCTAAGAATATTCTCCGACAAAACTGAAAGCGCGAAAGAGAACAAACGCAAAGAGAGTGCTTTTTTCAGCTATTTGCGTCCTTTCTGCTGATTCTCCGCGCTCTTAGCTTCATGTAAAATATTGAAAAAAAAATCTTGTCCGAGAGCGAGAACTTATACTTTACGTGAAAAGAGACGATCAAATTAAATCGAAATGCAGAACTTATCGAGAGCAAAATTGAAATTGATAAGTGTTAGTATAGTGTGCTGCCTCTACAGACCCATATGCAAAAACGAGCAAGCGAGAAAATCACCTTTTTCTGTTTTGGAATACATGAACAAAAATCGTTTAAAGGAATGTGTTGTGTCAAAATAAATCGTATGAACTGAAATTTTCGAAATTAGGCAATTGGTAAGGTCTGGATCACCATTTTTGTTTGTTATGGGACTGTTAGACGAGCATATTCGACACTTTTTTCAAATCTACTCGCATAACAGTCCCATACAGAATATGTTTTGCTAACCAAGCTACTTTAAAAGACTTGATTTTGATCATTTCTGAACTTGTAAATATTGTTTTCAAAGATGGAAACACACTTTTTTTTTATAATGTGGATTCCACATTGTAAATTGAATCTTTTCATTGTATAATTGTTTCTTATAGTTCCAAAAACAATCCTTCCTTAATTTAAGCCTGATTAGTGTGCATAATTCGACATAAAGTGAGTTGAGTCTTTTTGAAATGACCTGAAGCGATAAATCAAAGATTTTTCCACCACAGAAACATAGCAAGGTTATTACATCCGTGGTATTTTACATATGGGACTGTTATGCGAGTGGGTAAAGCGTTTTTCCAACAAAAACATTTTCATGACTTTTATTTTGAAAATAATATAATCTCTTTTCTCTGTGTAGATTTTCAACCTTTAATTCAAAAACTGCTTCGTTGAATTGATTGTACTGATTTCGAAGAAATATGAGCTTCGATTGTAATGATTGATTGGCGAAGTTAGTGGAAATCCTACACTGAAAAGAACACAAACTAAAAATTTAAAGTCGATTTAAAAATAATTACAATCTCTGAACTCAATGATTTTTTTTGGTGGTGGGGTTTAGTTTCCAACTCTTCAGAACATCGCAAAGTGAGCACTCGTACATAAAAAAAAAATATTATCATTATAATTGTAGATGAGTTTCATACACCCAAAACATTTGTTTTTCGTTTTTCATAAAAAAAAATCATAAACAAGTTTTGGTCAGAAAAACTTTTTTTTCCATTAGGAAAGCTCACTTTGTGAGGTTCAGAAGAGTTGTAGACCACATTTTTCCCCACCAGCAAAAAAAATCATCGAATTCTGAGATGGCCGTTTTTTTCAAATGTTTTTGTTTGCATTTTTTTCAGTGTAGGATTTCCACTTACTTTTGCCATCAATTATTACAATTACAATTTCTTCAAAATCAATGCAATCAACTCAACGAAGTAGTTTTTGAATTAAAGGTTGGAGATCTACACTGAAAAATAAATTACATGATTTTCAAAAAAAATGGAGAAAAAGATTTTGTCAGAAAATCTTTTTTCCCTTATGCACAAGTTGCAATGTATAGACGACTTGTAGGCCTTATTATTAACCGGTCTTAGAAAAAAATCATCAATTTCTGAAATGGCATTTTTTGAGAAATTTAACTTTAATAACACTAGTTTACAAAATTTAAAAAAAATCGTGAACTTGATTAACTGACCAATATTTTTAATGTAAAATCGGGCGCTGAATCCGAAAATGAAATTCAAAAAAATCTCAGTAGAACCGTTTTTGAGTTATGCTCCGATTTTGAAATTTCGGAAAAATTAAAAAAGTTATTGTACTTAGATTGAAATATCTCGGATGGCATAACAGTAATTTGAAATCCCTCTTTTGCATATTGAAGGTGAATAAATTTTCTATCGATCATCCGAACATTGTTTTTGCGTTTGACCAACAGTATTGTTGATATTAGTGACTTTATGAGAAAAAAAACTATAAAAAACGCATTTTTTTAGAGAAAATTTTGCTTTAACAAAAGTTTTAGACTCAATAATAGCATTTAAAAAATCTGATTTTCTTTTGCCCTTAAATGTCAATTTAAAACAAAGATTTCAAGTGGTTGTTTATCAAAATCGGTTGAAAATTGAAGAAGTTATGGCTACTTTACCATAACTGTAATTTTTGCAGTTTTTAATAATTTAACGAACCGCAGTATACTTATAATAGTATAGGAAGAATAACACATGGTAAATCTCACTCGCTCCAAGTCAAAATTATTTATTAGCTTACCAGAAGGTCACATGCCAAGTTTCAGGAAGATCTGACCATAGGCAGGGGTTGCTTGAGTCTCAAACGTGAATACAATTTTAAGGTTTTCTGCCCGGCAGGAACAAAAAATACTGGTTTTTCATCAATAACTTTTTTCATCACCAGCCGATTGTTTTTTATGGTTGATTTTCTTAAAGCCTAAGTTGAGACAAATATTTCACCCGAAGACTGCAACACGATTGGACTTGAAGTTAAAAAGTTATTGCAGTTCAAAGGCCGCAAATTTTGTTCAAAACGCAATGAGTACTTTTTACTCATTGCGTTTTATACGAGAATTTTCGACCAAAACACAATCTTTGAACCGCAATAACTTTTCTGTTTCAAACCCAATCGAGTTACAGTCTTCGGGTGAAATATTTGTCTCAACTTAGGCTTTAAGAAAATCAACCATAAAATACAATCAGCTAGTGATGAAAGAAGTTATTGATGAAAAACCAGTATTTTTCGTTCCTTCCGGGCAAAATACCTCAAAATTGTATTCACGTTTGAGACTCAAGCAACCCCACCCTATGATCAAATCTTCCTGAAACTTGGCATGTGACCTTCTGGTAAGCTAATAAATAATTTTGACTTGGAGCGAGTGAGATTTATCATGTTTCATTCTTCCTATACTATTATAAGTGTACTGCGGTTCGTTAAATTATGAAAAACTACAAAAAATACTATCATGGTAAAGTAGCCATAACGTCTTCAATTTTCAACCGATTTTGATAAATAACCACTTGAAATCATTGTTTTAAATTGACATTTAAGCGCAAAAGAAAATCAGATTTTTTAAATGCTACCATCGAGTCTAAAACTTTCGTTGAAGCAAAATTTTCTCTAAAAAAATGCGTTTTTTATAATTTTTTTCTCATAAAGTCACTAATATCAACAATACTGTTGGTCAAACGCAAAAACAATGTTCGGATGATCGATAGAAAATTTATTCACCTTCAATATGCAAAAGAGGGATTTCAAATTACTGTTATGCCGTCCGAGATATTTCAATCTAAGTACAATAACTTTTTTAATTTTTCCGAAATTTCAAAATCGGAGCATAACTCAAAAACGGTTCTACTGAGATTTTTTTGAATTTCAGTTTCGGATTCAGCGCCCGATTTCACATAAGAAATGACCTTCAGTTTACTGAGTTCAAAAATGCTGTAAACTAGTGTAATTAAAGTTAAAAATGCATTTTTCTCAGTGTTTTCTAGAAAATCAATCATTTTTCCAAAAATCACTCATGAACCATATTTGTGTAAAAATGGTTATTTTTGGGCTTAAAATGTTTATAAAATTTTTGCCTAAAAATTTTGACCATTTTCAGACAACTTTTGGGAAAACTAAGTATGCCAAGTTGCTTTACTAGGTAAGATCTTTATGTCCACAAAGTTTCTTTGAATTCTGAGAGGGTCATGCCAACTTCGTGTCGATTTGGCGTGAAATCCGTCAAGTGCTGCATTTCTTTCGAGTACAGCCTTTTAAGAACTTTCTATTCAACTGGTCGAATATCTTAGAACAGTTCAGGGGAAGGTTTCAAGTTTGAGAGGCAAAGGCCTTCGTTGGAATCCGTCTCAACTACCCAGAAAAATTGGATTACCATTAATCTCATGGTTGAAACGGTAAAAAAAGTTTCTGCTAATTTATCGTAGGTCTAAGCTATTAAAACATCGTCTAATCCTTCAGGAGAAACCGAAGACTAGGTCACATTTTACTCTGTCTAATTAGTTCTGAGCGCGAAACATGACCCGTTTTGCCAGCTCAAGATGATAGGAGACCCTTTTTTTGCCTTTCTTGCACTTGTAAATGAATACGCTCGGTTGTCGGACTCATTTGGCAGATGGAAGCCACATCTTGGGAGGGAGGTTAAGCCTGTGGAATAGCCGAAGTAGATTACCCGGTCATCACCAAGAAGGTTTATTTGCTCTGGGCCTGCAGGCCGCTCCTTTCGCGGAATTACTCCAGGGAGGGCCCAGAAGAAGTGATGGCTAATAAATTAGTACAAATTGAATTATGCAGATTTGTAGCAATGCTGGGGACAAGGAGTCTCTTGTGGTGGAGCTGCCCCGTTAATCCGAAAGTGGTCCTCGCCACCAACTGACTGACTGACTGCCTAGCTATATGAGGCGGCTTTTCCTTTCAAATTCAAAGTTGGACAGCCGCCACTTGGAACCGCCCTTTTGCGAAACAAGTAACAACTACTATATTCTATTTCAGCTTAGCGGCGAAGCCGCACTCGACATCGACAACGGTTTGCGTTCTTAAACGCGCTGTTAAACAGCACATTTGTAGCGAATTAATCGCCATCGTCGCTCGGTTTGGAGCACATTGCCATGTGACGCGGAACTTTTGACCAGATCTCTCTCAATCGGGTTTGAGGCGCGTTCCACTGTTACTTACGACTTACAAGCGGCTGCGTTATTGATACACTTGTCTGGTGTGTTTAGAAGGAGAAAAATGGTGCTCTTGTTTCTGGTTTTGGAGCGCAACCAACTAAAAACAAACGGGGGCCAGGCTGAGCCGAGAGAGGTCACATGTGTGTTTGGTTATGCGTGACATGTCGGTAATTGATGGGGGCCTGACTGAATGAAAAAAAAAACACAATCTGCTCCAGTCAGAAAATATTATCTTAAGGGGGTAGGTTGTTCTTTTTAAAAACTTAAAAAAAAAAATCTTTCATTTGTGCTTCGGCAGTGTTTAATGAGAGACGATTGATGGCTAATTTCCAATAGAGTCATAACGCTTCAAGGACCAATGAATGAACTGGCCATTGTTCGGCGAGATTTGGTGGGAGGGACTTGTTCTACCGATATGCAGGTGACGGATGTGAACGGGCCGGCGTCATAATTGACATTGACTAACAGCACAAGTGACAGTCATTCCGTCCGGGGTTCAGAGCCTTTGTTAGTACACAGTTCCAATAGTGTACAACTGATTGAAATAAGCCGTCTCGGTTGTGTCCGCCCTTCGTAGAAGTTTGTCAATCAGTGATCAGTTTTATTAGCGACTTAATTATGGATGAACCAAGTTCGAGAACGTTATGGATAATCAAATTGATTTAGAACTGTTAGTTTTGTTTCGCGTTGGTATTTATTATCAGTGTTTGTGTTAGTTTTGGCATACAGTGACACAAAAATCATAAATACCACAACAGTTCACACGAAGCCATGGCATCGGGTATCTTTTGCACTGCATTTGAGAATTGTCGAACCATTATTTTAAGAAAGGCAAGGCAAAACATACTTTGATGAAACTGCGGTGAATCCCTGCACCCATGGTGGAGACAGTGTCTGTGTTAATTTTGAAGTTATAGGGTCGCTTATGTCCAAAATTGACTTTATTGATTTTACCATATTGTTGATATCTTTCTTTAATCTTTAATTTTATAGCAATTGAATTGAGATTTTATGGAAATTTTCCAATTAAATACGAACAAATACAAATTATCTCGGAAGAGAGAGTAACAGGTAAACGAAATCGTCTTTTTTTGTGAACCCAGAAATTCTTCCATTACAGCCGGAAACGTCAGTTGGGGATCACCTAGAACACAGTTTGCTACCGAGCGCATGAAAATGTCCATCGAAATCAAGGTGTTCCAAAAGAGGAGAGAAAAAAAAGTAACTAACCTTCGCCCCCTTCAAGGTGTTCTCAACTTCACATCTCCCTCTGTTCAAATGATAGACATTTCGGACAGGACATACCCCAGCCGGGAGTCTCGATCACCATATGAGTTTGTTTAAGGAAAAAAAAACCTTAGTATCGAATTTCACGAAAGCTTTTGTTGACTGATCGTTTGGGGGGCTGGCTTCCATCCAACCCATTCATCCGACAAACATTAACAACCGGTGCAAAAACATGAACCCTTCGCAACGTGTTCTGCCTGACCGAATTTGACTAATTGAGCCATTCATCCGTTGCGTCCCCCGAATTTGTGTGCGTTCTGCTGCGTAAGGGAAGGTCTGCCGGATTGATTTTGGCACCTTATCCCTCACAATACAGCTCAGCATGGTAGTGACCTCTAGGGTTCTGAAACAAAACCTCACCGAAAGTAGCTGAGTGCTTGAATTCCGTAAAACTGGCAAAGGCGATTGAGTGACGCCCGTGGGAAAGGGTGAGTCAAAAATCGGCCGAAAAATTCGGCTGGGATCTCGTGATGGAATCCTGAGCTGATAATAAGAGCATGGGGAAAATCAAACAAACTAAAAACCAACTGGCTTCATGACTTCATGATGATTGAAGATGCTTCGTTTAGTTTGCTCACACCTTAAGGAATTTGCCGTGGAAATACTCCAGTTCGAAGTTTCGCAGCCTCGAACGATCTCCGCTGTTTGGACATTCGGTCTCTGACTGATATCTCTCTTACGCGATCGATGATTGTCGAGACCGGGATTCATTGTTTTCGAAAGCAAATAAAAACGTATTTGGCGAACAAATTCCCACAAGTGCTTTTGCCACCCCTCAAAGAAGCAGAAAAAAAACGATGGGGCATTCATGTGGATTTTATTTATATTTTTTCCCAATTCATCTCTCTCATTATTTTGGCACATACGAGCCCTTGAGCACTCAATTTAGCCAAGCCACACGCCTCGGTTCGCTGACTTCTGCCGACGAATGAAGACCGACAACGACCTACTGTTGTTGAAGAAAGAGCATTTGCGGAAATATTTGCATTATGAATTAAAATTCAATCTGTGATTCGCGCTCGCGAAAGTAAGCAAAACCGAGTAAAAGAGAAACAGAGATGGGAAAAAAAGGTTCTGCACCAGAAGCATTAGTCACCGTCATCAACTGTCTGCCTCCTCCGACTCTTATAGTGCGGACAAATCTTTCATTAGTCATATTCTTTGAGGGAAGCTTTCACAAAGAGACCGCTTCTTTTGCTTGGGTGTGTACACCCAAAGTCAGAAACTTTCATCACTTTTGACTAATTGTGTGTCATTTTCGATTTATTGCATTTTTATAAAACTTTTAACATTGAGGACAGGATTTTTTTTTTCGAATTTAAAATTTTGAAATAGAGCCATTATTGGTATTTCTGTACTTCTTGGTTTTTTTTTAGAATTTTTCTATGTTTAGTAATTTTTGACTAATTTTTGTAATTTTTGATTGTCTTGTTTTTTTTTTGTAATTTCTGCTATTTTTGTCATTTTTGTCGTTTTGCCTTTTTGTAATTTTTGTCATTTTTGCATATTTATCATTTTCGTTTTTTTGTTGTTTTTTTCAGAATTTTTCTATTTTTTGTCATTTATGACTGATTTTTGTGATTTTTGATTTTCTTGTTTTTTTTCTTGTAATTTCTGCAATTTTTGCAATTTTTTTCGTTTTTGTCGTTTTGTCTTTTTGTATTTTTTGTCATTTTTGCATATTTGTCATTTTTGTATCTTTTTTTCCTTTTTGTTATTTTTTACTTTTTTGTTATTTTTTTTCAATTTTGTCAATTTCGTCATTTTTATATATTTTTTAAAATTTTCCCTTTTGTCTCTTTTTTCTTTTTGTTATTTTTTAAAGTTTTGTTTTAAACTTTCATGTAGACCAATTTTGTAATTCTTGCTTGCTTTTTTTTCTATTTTTCCATTTTTTTTCGTTTTTTTTTTTGTTTTGAAATTTTTGACTTTTTTCGTTTTTTTGTTTGTCATGTTTGTTATTTTTGTCATTTTTTTTTCGTATTTGTTACTTTCCCATTTTTGTTTTTTTTTTGTTATTTTTTGACTTTTGTTTAATTTTTTTTTTTTGTGATTTTTTAATTTTTTGTTATCATTTTTTAATTTTTGTCATTTTTGTCATTTTTTTATTAATGCCACTTTTGCATTTTTGTAATTTTTGTAATTTTTGTTATTTTTGCTATTTTCTCACTTTTGTCTTATTTAAATTTTGTCATTTTTGTTTTTTTTTTTTAAATTTTTTTCATTTTTGTTATTTTTGTCATTTTTACCATTCTTGTCAGTTTTACATTATGTTTCGTTTTTTATTTTGTTATTTTTAACTTTTTTGTTATTTTGTTTTTCATTTTTGTCAGCTCTCTCATTTTTGTATTACTGTCATTTTTGTCATTTTTGTAATTTTGACTTTTTGTTTTTTTTTTTAATTTTTCTCATTGTTTTCATTTGTCATTTCTTTTATTTTTATCATTTTTGTTTTTGATATTTTCCCATTTTTGTCGGTTTTCTTCTTTTTTGTCATTCTTGAATTTTTTGATTTTTCGTTATTTTTGTCATTGCATTTTTGTTAATCTTTTCTTTTTTTCTATTTTTTTTTGTGTTTTGTTATTTTCGATATTTTTGTTATTTTTCTTATTTTTGTCAAATTTGTCAGTTTTTCATTTGTGTAATTTTTGCCAATTTTGTCAATTTTCCATTTTGTCTCCTTTTAGATTGTTATTTGACTTGATTTGGTTTGACTTTTTTTTGTTATATTAAAAATATTTGTAAATTTTAATTTTGTAAATTTAGTTAATTTTGTCATTTTTGTCATTTTCGTGATTTTTCTATTTTTATCTCCTTTTCGTTATTTTTGTCTTTTTTGTTTATTTTGTTTTTTTTTTTGTCTATTTTGTCATTCTTATCAGTTTTGTCATTTTTGTAATTTTTTTAAAATTTTTGTCGTTTTGTAATTTGTGGTTTTTTTTCATTTTTATCGTTTTTTATGTTCCCATTTTTTTTCGTTTTTGTTATTTTTCCATTTTTGATTTTTTTTTCATATTCGCATATTTGTCATTTTTGTAATTTTTGTAATTTTTACCTTTCTTATAATTTTTTGGTATTTTCCAATGTTTTTTTTTTTATTTTTGTCAATTTCGTCATTTTGGGTTTTTCTTTTTTTGTATTTATTTTTTGACTTTTTGTTATTTTTGCAATGTTTTGTCAGTTTTGACATTTTTGTTATTCCTGTCGTTTTTGTAATATTGTCATTTTTGGAATTTTTTTCTTTTTCCACATTTTATTCTGTTTTTTGTTTTGTCATTTTTGACTTTTTGTTATTATTTTCATTTTTGTTATGTAGTTGTATTTTTGTTATTTTTTAAATTTTGCATTTTTGTCATGTTTGTTATTTTATGTTTTTTAAATTTTTGTTATATTTTCATTTTTTCTCTTATTTTCTTTCACCATTTTTGTAATTTTTGAGTTTCTTTACCATTTTGTTATTAAAAAAAAAATCAATTCTGTCTTTTTTGTCATTTTTTTTTTGATTTTGTCATTCTTTTTTATATTTATCGTTTTTGTCAATTTGTAATTTTTGTTTTTTTTTTATTTTTGTCTCTTTTTTCACTAAGCCATTTTGTCTTTTTTGTCATTTTTTTACCTTTTTTGGATTTTTTTTTGTCATTTTTGTTAATTTGTCTTTTTGGCCAATTTTATAATTGTTAGCCATTTTTGACATTTGTTTCATTTTCATGTCATTTTATTTTATTCTTTTTTTTGACAAATCTTTTTATTTTGTTATTTATCATTTTTGTTATTTTGCTTGTTTCAAATGGTTAAAATTTTTGTCGTTTTTTTTTACTCTATTTAAGATCTGAAAAATGTTTTTTTTTTTAAATTGATAACGATTGACAAGGAATGAGGAAAAAATGACGGTCATTTCAGGAAGCAATTTAAGCTTTTCATCCGAATTCTGGGTGTACTAAGCACCGAAATGTGCTAATGAAGAATCAGATCAAAATTAGATTTTTAATCCCATCACAGGTTCTTTTCTTCTGTAATCACCCTCATAACTGGACCCAAGGGCCATTGTTTGATTTAGCCAAAGTTTAGAGTCTTCCCATTTCGTTCATTTTACTTTTTTTTTTGTTGTTGGCAAATCAAATTTTCTTGGAAGGTACAAAACAATGCAATCAACCTTCTTTTATCGCGAGAGGGACCATCATCATCATCATCACCACCATCAACTGTGGATTGATTTTGTTTTTTCGCCATTTGTTTCAGGTTGCTTCTTTTGCCTATTTTTTTTTACTTCTGACTGACCCCAAAGTTCTCTCTCTCTCTCTCTGTTTTACTGCCATGTTCCCCGAGATTAGGATTTTGCGCAAAGCGAAAACACACAAAAGTGTGTAAATTAAAAGGCTAGATTTAGATCAGCTTCGCGTGATCAGGAGAATCGTCCATCCATCCATCTACGAACATACACTTACATGGGAGTCTTTGGTCCATTCAAATGCCGGTTTAAGATTGATGGATCCCATTGGGAGCTTAATTGGGTCAGTTAACGGGTGAGTGCGATGGCTCTTTTTTGTTCGTCAATCTTGTTGAGAATTCGACGTATTATAGTTCTAGAATCAACATAACGCCGGATTGAAAAATTTTGAGTTTTAACATGTTTTCATTAAAAAATTAAGAACATATCCAGGTGGAAGTAGGTAAAAAAAACCTAAGTAAGAAAAACGAGGTCATGTTTAGAGAAATTAGAAATAAATTCCACTCATAATTATAGGCTTATCCTCGCACCCACCGAAGAAGGTCACAGAAAGCCATTTGTCAACGGGTTGGATTGACAAAAGTGTTGTGGAATCAAATTCTGCACCTCGACAAAAACACACATAAGTAAATACAGGCATCGTCGTCAGTCGATAGATGGATTTTTTTTTCCGGACGGCGGGCGCACTTTTAAGAAAGAAGCCAGTCAGCCACAAATTGCGTGACAGAGGATTTGCCAAAGCATAATTCAAATAAGCATTTGATAAATGGCGCCAGCAACAGAGTCGACCGAATAATGCGCGAACTGCCGTCCGTCAGGCGTGTTTTGGAGAAGGCGCTTCTTTTCTCTCATAGATATTAACGCCTCATCGGCTTTAGTTTTAACGAGTTTTTGACGTTGATGTTGCTGCCATCACATACCAACTAAATGCCTCTTCTAAAAGCTGACGTGGGCCGAAACACTTTCCTGAAGAAAGGGGGGGTTCGTTGACACCGGTTCTGGTTGTTTTACCATTTTTTTTTCGCAGTAATCCTCGGTACTGCCAAATTTGATTGCAAGCGTTTATGTTCCGGCCCCCGGATTTGGCAACGAGCAATTAGTTATTTCAAGAACAGCCTTCTAACGGTATCTAGATTTTTTTTTGTAGTCCGGTCACATACGCAAACCTCAGCACGTTTATCACCCCGTTAATGCGAAAACCCAAGATGGTAATAGACCGGCTAGAATTTGGGATTCCAAGCTATCAAACGGAATTTTTATCAGCTTAGCTGGAGCTTTTCCAATAAGACGTACAAAGATAGAATTAAAAAAGAAACTCCGTAGCTTTAGTTTCTTTAATCTTAAACTGCTCGCTGTGTTTGTATGACATTTTTCAAGAAAAGTTTACTTTAAATGGTAACCATCATTGAATTTTCTTGAAAAAACAGTTAATTTCCCCCATATCCGAGTAAAATTTTTGTATGAGTTGAATTAATCCCTAGAATTTTCCATCTCCTAAAATTATTTGCAAAAATATATATATATATACTGAAGACAAACAAACAACATAAAAAATGCTTCAATTTATTAGATTTTGTTTAGAAAAATTACTTTATCAGAAAGTGAAAAAATGGTAAAAATCTGTTATGAAAAAGAATGAAAAAAAAAAAATTGAAACCGGAATGCTTTTGGACATCTATGGTTCTATGTATTTACAAGTGCTCTTGGTCAATAACCACGGTTTATGTGGTTTGAGGTAGTTGCATTCCTAAAGACTTGATGAACTCGACCAATTTCTCCCACAAAGAATGTGAAAAATCGGAGTCTGGATTTGTTATTCGTGAAGTGATCAAAAGATTGTACTTGGTTCGCTGTACGGCAAACTTCCTTCAGCTTTGAATGGCTTCAATCCACCGAATTCGGTTTAACAATACCAATGGCTTCAAATAAATTCTCGGACTGACGGCCTGCCATCGGAATCTCGACTCAAAGACCTTGCAATGAATTTTCCGTCCGATGAATTTCTTTAAACGACGTTAAAATAGATTTTCGGCACAAAAATCTTCCTGGTTCAACGACCTCCTGAAAGATTCCCAGGAATCCCAGATTGACTACCTCTCAGTAGACTCGTGATCCCAAGACCTTGATTGGATTCCTGGCTGAATGCCCCTCCAATGGATTCCCGGTCCTGCGATCTACGAATGGATTTCGGGCTCGAGAACCTCCCTATAATATCCTGGTCATGGATTCGCGGCCCGACGATCTTCCGATTCATTTCCGAATTCACGACCTTGCAGTGAATCCCTTGGTCCAACGACTTTCAAATGGATTGCAAGCTTGAGAACCTTCTAACGGAATCCTGGCTCGAAGACCTTTGAACGGTATCGATTCGCCAACCTCACAGTCGATTCGCAGTGACCTTTCATAGACTTCTGCTCATTCTCTAACGCTCCTATAGTAGGAGAAAATAAGTCCAAGACGAAGGATAGGCTGGCCTGCGGATCCGAGACCAACTTCCCAATGTGGATATCCGAATCAACGAGCTTCCGATAATATGGATTTTTCCAATTCATTTCGGCTAGAAAAAGATTCCCAGCTCGACGATATTCCAATGGATTCTCGGCTGCCCATAAATAGTAACCCTTCATATAAATTCCCCATCCAACGAACTTCCAAAAAGGACCCCATGGTAGATTCCTGGTCCAGAGATCTTCCAACAACCAACCGTTCCAATGACCACCCATTGGATTCCTGGTTCGACGACCAGCTAATGAAATACCATCTCGACGACCCCTCACTAGATACGTGGTTCTATGACCTTGATTGGATTCCCGACTCAATGACCTTCTATGAACTTCTAGTCCATCGACCTGCGAATGGTTTTCAGCCTCGAGAACCTTCCAGTGGGGATACCCGGTCCGGTAACCTCTCAATAAATTCCTGGTCTGAGACCTTCCAATAGATTCCTGTCGGACAGCGATATACTTTCGGTATATTCCTGCCTCTTTAACCTCTCAATAGATTTTTGACTAAACAAACGACCTTGCGATAGATTTCCGGCCACTTTCAAATGGAATTTCGGCTCAAAAATCTTCCCAAAGATTCCCCATTCGACGACCTATTGATTGAATTCTGTAGTAACGACCTTTCAATAGATTCATGCCTCAACTATCGTGCTAAGGATTTTTGTCTAGACGACCTCCCAATGGATTTCCGTTTCGTCGACTTCACATTGGCTTCGTGGTGACCTTTCATAGACTCTAGTCAATCTCTCACAGGTTATTTCACTTCTCTGCGAGGAGAAAAGTGGTTGGGTACAGAGATGCCAATGTGCCTGATTTTTTTTGTGGATTTGCCTGATACAAATGACAAAAATGACAAAAATGACAAAAATGACAAAAATGACAAAAATGACAAAAATGACAAAAATGACAAAAATGACAAAAATGACAAAAATGACAAAAATGACAAAAATGACAAAAATGACAAAAATGACAAAAATGACAAAAATGACAAAAATGACAAAAATGACAAAAATGACAAAAATGACAAAAATGACAAAAATGACAAAAATGACAAAATGACAAAATGACAAAAATGACAAAATGACAAAAATGACAAAACTGACAAAAATGACAAAAATGGCAAAAATGACAAAAATGACAAAAATGACAAAAATGACAAAAATGAAAAAAAATGACAAAAATTACAAAAATGACAAAAATGACAAAAAATGACAAAAATTACAAAAATGACAAAAATGACAAAAATGACAAAAATGACAAAAATGACAAAAATGACAAAAATGACAAAATGACAAAAATGACAAAAATGACAAAAATGACAAAAATGACAAAAATGACAAAAATGACAAAAATGACAAAAATGACAAAAATGACAAAAATGACAACAATGACAAAAATGACAAAAATGACAAAAATGACAAAAATGACAAAAATGACAAAAATGACAAAAATGACAAAAATGACAAAAATGACAAAAATGACAAAAATGACAAAAATGACAAAAATGACAAAAATGACAAAAATGACAAAAATGACAAAATGACAAAATGACAAAAATGACAAAAATGACAAAAATGACAAAAATGACAAAAATGACAAAAATGACAAAAATGACAAAAATGACAAAAATGACAAAAATGACAAAAATGACAAAAATGACAAAAATGACAAAAATGACAAAAATGACAAAATGACAAAAATGACAAAAATGACAAAAATGACAAAAATGACAAAAATGACAAAAATGACAAAAATGACAAAAATGACAAAAATGACAAAAATGACAAAAATGACAAAAATGACAAAAATGACAAAAATGACAAAAATGACAAAAATGACAAAAATGACAAAAATGACAAAAATGACAAAAATGACAAAACTGACAAAAATGACAAAAATGGCAAAAATGACAAAAATGACAAAAATGACAAAATGACAAAAATGAAAAAAAATGACAAAAATTACAAAAATGACAAAAATGACAAAAAATGACAAAAATTACAAAAATGACAAAAATGACAAAATGACAAAATGACAAAATGACAAAAATGACAAAAATGACAAAAATGACAAAAATGACAAAAATGACAAAAATGACAAAAATGACAAAAATGACAAAAATGACAAAAATGACAAAAATGACAAAAATGACAAAAATGACAACAATGACAAAAATGACAAAAATGACAAAAATGACAAAAATGACAAAATGACAAAAATGACAAAAATGACAAAAATGACAAAAATGACAAAAATGACAAAATGACAAAAATGACAAAAATGACAAAAATGACAAAAATGACAAAAATGACAAAAATGACAAAAATGACAAAAATGACAAAAATGACAAAAATGACAAAATGACAAAAATGACAAAAATGACAAAAATGACAAAAATGACAAAATGACAAAAATGACAAAAATGACAAAAATGACAAAAATGACAAAAATGACAAAATGACAAAATGACAAAAATGACAAAAATGACAAAATGACAAAAATGACAAAAATGACAAAAATGACAAAAATGACAAAATGACAAAAATGACAAAAATGACAAGACAAAATGACAAAAATGACAAAACTGACAAAAATGACAAAAATGACAAAAATGACAAAAATGACAAAAATGACAAAAATGACAAAAATGACAAAAATGAAAAAAAATGACAAAAATTACAAAAATGACAAAAATGACAAAAAATTACAAAAATTACAAAAATGACAAAATGACAAAAATGACAAAAATGACAAAAATGACAAAAATGACAAAAATGACAAAAATGACAAAAATGACAAAAATGACAAAAATGACAAAAATGACAAAAATGACAAAAATGACAAAATGACAAAAATGATAAAAATGACAAAAATGACAAAATTGACAAAATTAACCAAATTGACAAAAATGACAAAAATGACAAAGATGACAAAAATGACAAAAATCACAAAAATGACAAAAATGACAAAAATGACAAAATTGAAAAGAGACAAAAATAAAAACAATGACATAAATGACAAAAATGACAAAAATGACAAAAATGACAAAAATGACAAAAATGACAAAAATGACAAAAGTGACAAAAATGACAAAAATGACAAAATGACAAAAATGACAAAAATGACAAAAATGACAAAAATGACAAAAATGACAAAAATGACAAAAAAGACAAATATGACAAAAATGACAAAAATGACAAAAATGACAAAATTTACAAAAATGACAAAAATGAAAAAAAGACAAAAATAATAAAAATGACAAAAATGACAAAAATGACAAAAATGACAAAAATGACTATTTTTACCGTTTCCGAGGTTTCGGACTTAGATTCAAAAATTCGAAAGTAGATTTAATTTCCGTTTAATAAAGCCATTAACAGATTACTAATTCAATATAGGTAACAACTTTATTGCAAGCGACGACGGGATTGATACGGAACAAAAGTATGGATAAAACAACTGCGCGCGTTTACTGGTAGCGATCAATTGGTTCTCTTTTTATTCTCAAGGCAGCGCGCAATAGACGGTTGAAAGGTTGACATGGTAATTTGGTGTGGCGCGAGTACACCCAAAAGTGCGGTGGCTGATTTTTGTGCGAACATACCGGCCGCCTTGAAATGTTAAGGAATTTCATTTACTATCTACTATCACTACACTATTAAGGTTAACTTAGTGTACGCTGGATTCTGTGGAGATGGCGATTACTGCGCTGACTGCTACTAATACACTGGGTGGGAAGTTCCAGCTCGACGCACCGCTACCTGTTAAGAAGAAACGGATAAATGTCCGAACTGGACCTTGGAATATGACGGGTACTTAACAGATGGCGGCGGTGGGGTGACAGGTCCGACCCGTCCGATCGCGACCGCGTCACCCCCGATTACTTTAGAGCTGGATCTCTGGTCAGACTAAATGGCGTCTGGTTGCACTCTTGCAGCTGAAAGGCCGGGAAAAACTGCTTAACTAGGCTTAGTTTGCTGTTGGTCTTCACCGGAAGCACTGAAGAATTCGGTAATGATGGCGATTATTAGGCTACTGACGCTGCTACTGCTATAACTGGTGTTTCGTTAGACGGGCTCAGGATGGATACAGGAGGGGAATTCCAGCACGATGATCCGCAACCTGTGATGAAAGAACGGGTAAATGTCCGTACTGGATGTTTGTATTGGATGGCTACTTAACGAAGGTTAGCGGTGGGGTGACAGGTTCGACCCGTCCGATCGCAACCGCGTCACCCCTGAAGGCTTTGGTGCTGGATCCCTGCACAGACTAGCATCGTCTGGTTGCACACTCGCAACAGATGAAACGGAGAAAGTGTCATTGAAAATGGTTACTGCGATGGATGATCGGTGTGGACTCAGCGACGAACTGGATATTGTACTGGATTAACATCAACGCGTGCACAAACGACGAACCAGAAGAACAGCATTATCTAGCAGCAACGGTTGGTAGTAGCGTAAACGGGGAAGGCTGAGTCCTCTGACTAAGTAGAAACTGGTGTATTGCTAATCATCTGAACGTCTCTACTAAACTCGTCTTTTGTTTGGTGAAATTGATTGTGACTGTGTTTCGGTCTTCTCTTTGATAACAAACGATGTTTGCTGTGGTTTATCAGATGCTTCCTTTCTAACGAGACTGGTGCATGTTGCCACCGGCCGCCGACACGAATAATGTTTTTCATTTTCTGCTCTGGAACCGTGCCTGATATAATCCAGCCAAAAACGGAGTTTTGGAACCTAGGACCATCATCGGACACTTTGAAGCGATCATTGGAGAGCAAATCGAAGAAGACCTCGGCACCAATAATAAGGTCTATTTGCCCGGGCTCACAATAATTGGGATCGGCAAGTATCAAACTATTTGGCAAACTGCTTACAGACACACGACAGGCTGAGACGGTATTCGAAATCTCAGGAAGAACATGAAATGTTATCGAAGAGCTAAACGAGGAAATTCCCGATAGACGGGGAAGAACGGATGCCACCACCTGCTTCGTCGAGACTGTTGTTGAACCACCAATCCCTTGAACGATATGACACTCGGAGGAACTCTGAAGTCCTAAACGTTGGCAGAACGAAGAGCTCATAAAGTTGCCCTGGGAGCCGGAGTCCAGGAGGGCTCTGGCTGACCGTAATTTTCCAGACTGGTCCTGGACGCGTACGATTGCCGTCGACAGCAGCACTTGGCGTGGTGGTGTGTGTGTTTGTGTGGGATGTCCAAGTGTGTGATGGATGTCTTCAAAGAAGTCTGGCATTTGCATAACTGTGAACGATGATGAAGTTTGTGGTCTGGGATGTGGACTATTGGAAGGGATCGGTTGGGATGTTGGAGATGGTGATGGGGATTGTGGAGCTTGACTTACTGACGGCAGCGAATTCATATGGATTTGCGAGACGGAGGATTGAGGGTCTGGATGCAGCAACGAATGATGGCGCGATCCACAATGATGACACGAGCCTCTGCTACAGACACGAGCCATGTGACCGGGTGACAAACAATTCAGGCACAGTCGAGCCCTCTTCACTGAAAAGCCACGTTCTTCAACTGTAGGGGAGAGTGGGGATACTTGATCCCCTTTTCTTGTTTTCACCATATCTTTTTGGAAAAAATTAGCAACTCGCCGTCTTTGACATTTTCTGACAGCTTGTAACTTCAAGTTTCTATGCTCCAAAAATTAGAACGATAATTGAACCCGTTGAAGAACTAGAAGCATTTTCGTGGGAGTAAAAAAATTGCGATTTTTCTGAAGTTAGGGGAGACTTGATCCCCTATTGAAGGACACTTGATCTTTTATTCAGGAAGCCCTTATCGTTGTATAAAAATCAAACAAAACCCAAAGATAGAATGTTAATTGACTAGTTTGGTCATGTTTGTTCTTATTTCACAATTTATAGCAGACATAAGAAGAAAATTCTATAGCTTTGTCTCAACGCTAATAACATTGCATACTTAAAGGCGCTATTTTTTTATAATTAAGAGAAAATTAATTATTTTTGTTCTTTACTTCAGAAAATTGTTCCATAAATATTAGTTTTTGGATAAATATTAGTAATTTCGAAATCAGCAATCATAACGATCAATTCAGAAGAAGAATATGCCGTTTGGAAGGGGGATCAATTGTACCCAACTCTAGGGGATCAATTGTACCCATAATCAACATTTTAGAAAACTTTTTCTGAAAAAAAGTTGAAAGTTTTCCATTGCTTTGAAAATATGGTTTTTTGAAGTTCATTTTACGCTCGAACGATTGATACATTGGAACAAATATTGTTTGCATAATTTTACCATGTAAGGAACATTTTAAAGTGATGAAAAAAGATCTACAAGTTACATTTAGTGAAATTTTTCAAACAAAGTTCAATTACTCAAACAATTATTTTGTTAAAAATTTTTTTAACTACAAGCATTAATATTTTGCTCATTTTGGCACATTTTTCTAGAACATTTGATCTTTGAAAGACATTCCAGTTTCGAGATATAGCTAAGGAATCAAGTATCCCCAGGGATCAAGTATCCTCATTCTCCCCTACACTTCAAAAACTTTACGCATCGGAAAGCTGAATGGAATTCCTCTGCACAGAATGGACATCTGGCGGAAAAATGAGAACTGGGATAGCTTACTCCGAAGCTCGTCTGGTTCACCTGGGATTCAGTAGCAGTGGGTTGATGTGCAAGGTTTTGCAGAACAGAACAATGATCTTTTAGAAAGCGCATCAACTCCTTGAACTTCGGTACTTCTCTGGAATTGTGGTACGTTTCCCAGTGGCGCAACGTTAACGGGTCCAACCGAGCACAGGCCATGTACACCAGCACAGTGCTCCAACCGTCGGATGATTCACCCACTTTTGCCAGCATCTGAATATTGTTGTCAAAATCTCCTATCAGTTTACTTAATTCATCGTAGCTCTCTTTTCGCATCACCTCAGCATTGAAAAGCGCATTGAGATATGTTTTGACTATGAGTTTGCGGTTCTCATATCGACTTGTTAAAGCAGCCCATGCTACTTCGTAATTGGCTGCCGTAATCTCGATCGAGCCCACCTCCTGAAGCGCTTCTCCTGTCAGCGCTGAACGTAGGTAGGTGAACTTGTCCATCGCCGAAAGATGGTTGTTAGAATGGATGAGACTGTTAAAAGAATCACGGAATGTTATCCAAAGCTTGATCTGCCCATCAAAGCTTGGTAGAGATATCTCGGGCAGTTTAACGCGCGCCAAACTTGACGATGACCCGATCGACTCCTGGGAACTGGTGTTCGGCGCTTGTCCAGCATTTTCAGATCGACGAGCTAAGGACTGGAGGTACAACAGCTCACCCTTCATCGTGCAGTAATCGTCCTCTTTCTGCACAGATATGCTGTCATTTTCTTCGGCCCGTGCGGTGATCAGCATTAGCTCCTGCTCAGGATCGTCTACCCCGGTCACCTGGTCAGTCTGCAGCTCGATATCTGCCCGCACTAGCTGAAACTGCTTGAACGCATCGTCCAGGCGTTCTATGCGTACGCCGATCACTTCGCTTCTCACTGCACTATTTTTTGCGCTTGCAATAAACTGTCGCACTGTCTCGAAAACACGACACTGGCTACTTTCTAACTTGTAAAGCTCTCGCAAGTCGCGCATTATTACACTAATCACTGCACAGTTCTCACAGTTTCAGCTAGGCTATCACTTTTGCACTTTTTTCACTGTTTTGCACTGAATTTCGTTATGACAGACCGCTTAAATCGACTCGACGTCTCGCAAAATGATAGCTCAACACAATCACCCCCGCTGACCGAAGGGTCAATGTCAGCAATTATTTTACAACCGACCCACTTTAAGTTGCACGGATAAAGCTGTTCCTAATTCTGTTCACTTTATCCAGAAATGCAAAAACAGTAAAATGCCAGACTGTGGTGTTTTGCAGCGACCTGCCACCAACTCTCCGAACACACAACAGAAAAAAAATGATACTTAGCTGTCGGTTATTATAATTGACCAGCTTCTGGGGATCCAGAAATGCAGCACAAACTACTATGTTGCGGTTTCAAATCAGCAGTTTTCAACTGTTCACAGAACAGGATATCGAAAAACCACACAACGCTCGTTGGTTTTTTCACACAACACACTTATTTGGCCAACTATTGGCGGATTCCTTAATGATACAGCGACAGATCGGGGGGAAATTCTTTAGCCAGTATGGCTCACTTTTCACTACAGAACGTTTGATTTGTCCTTTATTAGGACTGCATACACTCGCCCACGTTGGGGGAAATGTTCGATCACACGGTAGTTTCACTGCAGTTCACATAGAACCCAACCCAAGCCAAACAAGTCCGCGCATTTCGTAAGTCTTTTGTCCGTCCGTTTTCTTCACACAGAGCACTACACCGCTATTGTAAACTGGTGATACGGAACTAGCGAGTCCCGTTATCCGGCTTCTCAAAGGACCAAATGTTTTTACCGTTTCCGAGGTTTCGGACTTAGATTCAAAAATTCGAAAGTAGATTTAATTTCCGTTTAATAAAGCCATTAACAGATTACTAATTCAATATAGGTAACAACTTTATTGCAAGCGACGACGGGATTGATACGGAACAAAAGTATGGATAAAACAACTGCGCGCGTTTACTGGTAGCGATCAATTGGTTCTCTTTTTATTCTCAAGGCAGCGCGCAATAGACGGTTGAAAGGTTGACATGGTAATTTGGTGTGGCGCGAGTACACCCAAAAGTGCGGTGGCTGATTTTTGTGCGAACAATGACAAAAATGACAAAAATGACAAAAATGACAAAAATGACAAAAATGACAAAAATGACAAAAATGACAAAAATGACAAAAATGACAAAAATGACAAAAATGACAAAAATGACAAAAATGACAAAAATGACAAAAATGACAAAAATGACAAAAATGACAAAAATGACAAAAATGACAAAAATGACAAAAATGACAAAAATGACAAAAATGACAAAAATGACAAAAATGACAAAAATGACACAAATGACAAAAATGACAAAAATGACAAAAATGACAAAAATGACAAAAATGACAAAAATGACTGACAAAAATGACAAAAATGACACAAATGACAAAAATGACATAAATGACAAAATTGACAAAAATGACAAAAATGACAAAAATGACAAAAATGACAAAAATGACAAAAATGACAAAAATGACAAAAATGACAAAAATGACAAAAATGACACAAATGACACAAATGACAAAAAGGACAAAAATGACAAAAATGACAAAAATGACAAAAATGACAAAAATGACAAAAATGACAAAAATGACAAAAATGACACAAATGACAAAAATGACAAAAATGACAAAAATGACAAAAATGACAAAATTGACAAAATTGACAAAAATGACAAAATTTGGCAACACTGGTTGGGTGTAATGAACCAAACTGCCAACTAACACGTAAGAATACAATTTTGGAAGTCCGTTTGGTTTCTTCTGCAGTACAATTGTTCCGTTCTAGTATGAACATGTTTTGAAACGTTGCCATCACGAAAAATAAGTTGAAGGAGTGGTATGTTACAAACAACGTCCAGATGATACCCAAGAACGTAAGCCTTCTCGAAGCCACAGGGTTTCGGCCAATTGCTCGCTTATCACTTAAAGAGATAAAAAAAAAATGAAGGACCGAGTAATTCTCAAGTTTCTGCTAGAATCTATTGTTAATCATCAGGTTACCATTATGGATTATTACTGCCTTCGAACAATAACCAGAACCTGAATGCCTGATTAACCCAATATGGGACACCTAATTTAATCTCTTAGAATTTCTCATGAACCTAAGGTGCTGCTATTAAAATTTCGTTATGCATGAATTTGTATTCTAAATAAACGCTAAAAGACTGCTGGATCCATTATCCAGCGTTCAGTATTAGATTCTGATCAATTTGCCAGCTAGAAACCATAGTGAGAAAATTTCCTTCTCAATCGAGACAACCATGAACAATTCGGATATTTATTCAAGAAATAGCAGCGCAGCGCTCAGTAGCCCAAAAACGACCATGAATAATGACCGCGTTCATCATCATCATTTCTCGTGCATTTATTTCGGGGGGCCGCCAGGAGGTTCGCCAATCTTCCAGGTTCACCATAATTATCCGATACCGTCTCGTGGGGATGCTCCCGCCCGGAGATCACTTTCCAGAAGCTGCTTTTTCCTCAGCAGAAAATAGTTGGGAGTTCGGTTGTGTAGATATTTCATTCCATTTCACTCCATCGATCGATTCGATTCGATTCATAGCCACCGGTTGGTGGTTGGTGAGCAATAATAACAGCAAATAATTATAATTTTCCTGCGCCCAGGCTACCGTTACCGAAATTAAACATTATTGATTCACCATCACCGGAGTCCAGCTAGAATCGAACTTGATACATGGATGATGTTGGGGCTTTCTGGCCCCTTCTTTTGCCTCCAATTAACCTGGAACAAAAAACCAATCGCACGCCCGGTAACAATAAATATAAATCGGGCTCGTCCGTTCCTCTAAACTTCAGCTAGGTCTGGACGTGAGAGTGAAAATTCTGTTGTTGAACCTAGAGTAGAAGAACCTGCTTTTGTTTCTTTTCGCAAATCTTGTTCCCCCTCAGTCAGACTTCTATACGACCCATTGGGAAAAGCTCTAAGAAGCCGGCCGGCCATTTTGCCGGTTGTTGTTGTTTGTGCAAGAAATTCCAAACTGTACTTAATGGAGACACTCTCGGAATGATCGTCGTCCCAGGCAGGCAGGCAGGGAGTTGACATCTTTTCCTTCATGGGCCATATGCTGCGGGCATTCTGTGCCTGTTCTAAGTAGAGTCGGGGGATTCTTTTCGTTCCTCCGGCCTTTCCCGGCTGTCGGGATACCTTTTTTTTCGCACTCACTCGCTGCCCCAGCTGTGTGTGGAGAATGTGGCTTGTTTTTCGCCATCACGGTCGGTCGTAATTAGAGAGACCTTCGCTAAAGGTGAAGGAAATCGCAGTTAATTGGTCAGAAGGCATCAAGATGCCTGGCTGCCGACCTATTACTTAGCCGGGGCGCACAAGTGAATAGTCGGTGACGCAATTACAGCGATTTTCTCACCCCATTCCGAGCCTTCCTTGGGTCCATCGGGCTCTTGGGGACGACACAATTCTAACGAAGGAATGTTTTATTGGAAAAACATTTCTCTCGTGCCATCCATCCGAGGTCAGTGAACTCGACTAGGGGAGGTCTCTGGAGTGTTTGGGATTTAGCAAAACGATCATGCCTTAGGCACAAATCCTAACGAAATGGTAGTCTTTGATGGAGAAAAAATGAGGGATATACGACTTTCAACGACATCCATACTTAGGCTGGTCATTGCAGTCATATCACCTTGGAAATATTGTTTTTCATGCTTCTTTCTTGACAAAGAACAAGAGTTTGCCTAATTTCGCTTGATTTGGACTCCTCCGTGTATAGAGATGTTTAAAAACTTTTTTCAAATTCCGATGTGATTTTTGAAAAGTTGTTCCATCTTGGAGTAATCAGGCTGAATCGAATTTCGAATTATTCTATAGTCACCTCTTTTTTTTCTCTCAACTTTTTGACTTTTTATAATAAAAATAGCTTGCAATTTTTTTTGCCTACAAGCATTTTTCTAGTAATTCTTATTTATCCTTATTCTGAATCGTTTTTATTTTATTCCCTAGATATTTTTCAACTCATAGTGGCACAAGAAGGATCACAAACTTTGCGTTTCGGCATTAGGTTATAAACATATTTATGGCATTTCTGTTTCACTAATTCCTCTTTTTCTTTATCTTACAGGTATGTATCATGTTTCGATAAAATGAGTAAGTAGAAAAATACCACAACTATGCCTTATTTGATGATTACGTTCGTTATTTCAAATCGAAGAATTATATCCAATCACCTGAATAGGAGCAAGTTCACTCGTTTCGAGAAGAAGTGGTACAAATTTCTACACATTTTGAAAATTTTACAAGGTAAAAAAGTTTTCAAGAACTGTGGACGTTTTTTTTTCACAAAACTTGTTATATTTTCGCATGAGATGATGCAAAATAGGAGGATTTTTTATACCCTACGGCTGATATAGAAACAGTGTTGCAAAACAATTGACGGACGTGGATCTTGAAAACATTTTCGTTTTGTTCAATTTTCAAAATGGGCTACAACTGTCAAAATGTCTCACACTTGTTCTCAACACGAGTGAACTTGCTCTAAGATCTGTTACAAATTAAAGAACTTTATGATATTTCAATGCCATATGCAATGAATTGTTCTAATATATCAACTTTTCGGAATATTTCCAAGAAAAAAGATTAAGTTGATAACAAGATTGATTCTAGTGCTTTTATTCAAAAGTATATTTAGTGAGCCATTGAATTGGGTGAAAGGGCTCGGAACAACTAATAATAAAATCGATGCTAGGGCAAGGTTGCGGGAATCACAGAAAATCTATGATTTCACAGAATTTTGAGCCAATTTTCACCACAGAATCTGTGTCACAGAACACAGAATTTTAGAAATTTTCACTGATTTCAAAGAATTTTAGAATTTCAGGCGTTTTTAACATAATTTTATTTTTTATGTAAAAATAAATTTTGAATAATTGGTCATGTCAATTGATTTTTCTTTAGTAAAATGTTAAAAGACGAAATTTTACATGGCCTTGAATGAAATTAATGGAAAAAGCATCACAGAAAACCGTCATAAAATTTTTGAATAAAATCACAGAAAGCCAGAATTTTTTTCGTCGAAACACATAATATTTTTTTGGCAACCTTGTGATAGGGGTGTATTAATATAAACGTTATTTGTCCTACACATTCCCGTGGTCCTTAAAAGTCAAAATTTTTAAATAATTGATTGTGTTGGCATCGAAGGCTATTACTATAGTTATAAGAGTGAAAGTTTCTATGATATTCAAAACGGTAATTTTACTGTTTTTTTTATTTCAAATTATCACTCCAGTGTTACTTAAAAAAAATTAAAAAAAATTCAAAGAATAAATTGTTTTTTTTTAATATCAAATAAAATAAAAAAAAAATAAGAAAAATTGATAAAATTTAAAAAAAATGATAAAATTAAAAAAAAAAGATAAAATTTAAAAAAATTATAAAAAATTTAAAAAAAAATTCAAAATTCAAAAAATTAAAAAATTAAAAAATATGAAAGGATTCAGAAAAAAATAAATGAAAAAATATAATAAAAATTAATTTTTTTTTAAATTAAATAAAAATTTAATAAAGGATATGATAAATACCTAAAAATAAAAATAAAATAAAAATATAACAATAAAATAAAAATATGAAAATAAAATAAAAATATAAAAATATATATAGATTAAAATAAAAAAAAGAAAAATAAGAAAAAAAATTTAACAAATAAATAAAAAAAAATTAAAAAAATAAATAAAAATGAAAAAAAAATAATAAAATAAAAAAAACAATAAATAAATAAAAAATAAATTAGAAAAATTACGAAAAAATTTAGAAAAAGTTGAAAATTTAATAAAAAAAATGAAAAAGAATATAAAATGTAAGAACAAAAAATAAATTAAAAAACTAAAAAAAAATTTTAAACTAAAATTAAATAAAAAAAATAAAAACAAAATATGAAAAATATAAAAAAGATAAAATAATAAAAATAAGAAAAAATATAATAAAAAAAAACATCAAAAGAGAAAAAGAATATAAAAATAGAAAAAAATATGAAAAAAGAAAAAAAAGTTAAAAATTGAAAATTAAAAAAAGAAAAAAATGTATGCAAATTTAAAAGACATTAAAAAATAAAAATTATAAAAACGATGAAAAAAAAATATAAAAAAGAAAAAAATATAAAAACATTGAAAAAAATATAAAAACATTGAAAAAAATATAAAAACATTGAAAAAAATATAAAAGCATTGAAAAAAATATAAAAACATTGAAAAAAATATAAAAAAAAAATATAAAAAAAATATTAAAAAGAAAAAATAAAAAAGAAAAAAATATAAAAAAGAAAAAAATATAAAAAAGAAAAAAATATAAAAAAGAAAAAAATTTAAAAAAGAAAAAAATATAAAAAAGAAAAAAATATAAAAAAGAAAAAATATAAAAAAGAAAAAAATATAAAAAAGAAAAAAAATATAAAAAAGAAAAAAAATATAAAAAATGAAAAAAAGGAATAAAAAAAAATAAAAAAAAATTAAAAAAAGAAAAAAATATTAAACAAGAAAGAAATATTAAACAAGAAAGAAATATAAAAAAATATAAAAAAAGAAAAAAAATATAAAAAAAGAAAAAAAATATAAAAAAAGAAAAAATATAAAGAAAGAAAAAAATATAAAAAAAGAAAAAAATATAAAAAAAGAAAAAAATATAAAAAAAGAAAAAAATATAAAAAATGAAAAAAATATAAAAAAAGAAAAAAAATATAAAAAAAGAAAAAAATATTAAAAAAAAAAATATAAAAAAAGAAAAAAATATAAAAAAAGAAAAAAAAATATTAAAAAAGTAAAAAAAAATATAAAAAAGGAAAAAAAAATTTAAAAAAAGAATAAATATAAAGAAAGAAAAAAATATAAAAAAAGAAAAAAAATATAAAAAAACAAAAAAAATATATATAAAGAGAAAAATATAAAAAAGAAAAAAATATTAAAAAAGAAGAAAATATAAAAAAACAAAAAAATATAAAAAAATATAAAAAAGAAAAAAAAATATAACAAAACCAAAAAAAACATTAAAAAAGAAAAAAAAAATAAAACAAAAAACATTAAAAAATAAAAAAAATAAAATAAGAATAAAATATAAAAAAAGAAAAAGCTATAAAAAAAGAAAAAAAATATAAAAGATATTTTGTTTCTAAAAAAAAAAAAGTATAAAAAAAACATTAATAAAAAATTTATAAAAAATAAAGAATTAAAACAAAAATTGAAAATAAAAAAAATATAGAAAGGATAAGAAATATAATAATTAAAGATATAAAAAAAAATAAGAAAGAAAATTAAAAAAAAGAAAAAAAAATAAAAAAAAGAAAAAAAAAATAAAAAAAGAAAAAAAAGAAAAAAAAAATAAAAAAAGAAAAAAAAATAAAAAAAATAAAAAAAAGAAAAAAAAATTTAAAATAAGAAAAATAATTAAATTACAGAAAAAAAATTAAAGAAAAGAAAAAATTCAAAAAACAAAAAAAATAAAAAAATAAAAAAAAAATAAAAAAAAGATAAAAAATAAGATAAAAAATAAAAAAAAAATTTTAAAAACAAAAAAATTAAAAATAAGAAAAAAAAGAAAAAGGAATGAAAAAAAAATTAAAATGATTAAAAAAAGAAATTATTAAAACCAAAAAAATTAAAAACAGAAAAATATAAAAAATATAAAAAAATTAAAAAAATGAATTAAAAAAAAATATAACAAAATATAAAAAAGAATTTAAAAAAATAAAAAACTAAAAATAAAAAAAATATGTTTAAAACTACAATTTAAAACAACATAAAAAATTTAACAAACATAAAAAAGAAAGTAATAAAAATAAAAAAATTATATAATAAAAAAAAATATAAAAAAGAAGAAAGAATATAAAAAAGTAAAAAAAAAAAACATGTAAAAAGAAAAATAAAATGAAAAAAGGAATAAAATTATAAAATTAAGAAAAAAGATTATAAAAAAAGAAAAAATATGACGAAATACCAAAAAAAAAGAATATGGATATATGAAAATATGAAAAAAAAAAGAAAATATTTATAAATAAAAATTAAAGGAGAAATAAATGTAAAAAAAAAATTAAAACAATAAAATAAAATAAATTGAATCGTTTGAATGCTATAATGTATAAATCTTTGATTTTGTAAATTTTATTTTAGAATCAAACTTATCTTAGATATTCTAGGTCCATGCCCAATAAAGAGTGCCAGTCTGGTTATAAAAAAACAGGTACAGTCGTCTTAAAAATAGAAATTTTTACCACCCAGGTCTTTGAAAAACCATTGATAACGACGAAACCAAAGTTTATAGTTCTTATTTTAAATTAAACTGTACATGTATTGTCTAAAACTCACTAAACTTCCACCCAATCCAGAGAAAAAAATTTCATTTATAAAAACCACCGCTTCAAAGGTCTAAAGAAGGATAACTTATCCTAGTTCTAGTAACTGGAACTTATATACTTCTAACAACGATTCTCCTAATCTAAGTGATGGCTCTTTCACACTGTGCAAGATGTCTAAAAAAAATTGATGTTGACAAAAAAAATTGGGAATTGGTGTTTTGACTCTGAAATTCTGTGATGCTGTTGTCTAAAACTTCGGTTGACGCAATCGTCAACTCTCTATTTTATGAACTAACAGTCCTTTGGAATTGCACCAACCTCTCTTCGAGATGATGTTGCGTTTCCTGACTTGTAGTCTCAAAAGAAGCCTAGGTTTTCCAATTCGCTGCCTTAGATTATGAGAATCTCCTTAATTGAGAAGTCAGCCTCACAGGATCAACATCCTGGCCAAAACCCTGTGTACTGTTTGAGGAAAGGGAAGGGTATATTAGTAACTTTTAATAACTCACGTTAACCTTAAAGGTAGATGCAGAGATCACTACGATCCACCCATAAACGTGGGGAGGTTTTAGAGTGGTAAATTTGGGAAAGATAATCCATGTGAGATGCTAGGCCAGCATTGCGGGCTTTTACGCTCCTATAATTTCCTTCTGTAACTCCTAACACTGACAGGGAGGAGTTTTTTTTTGCATAGAGGTTGACAGCTTCTAAGAATGCTATGAGCTGTTGAAAATTTGGCCAAAATCTAACAAAAAATCGTAACATGGTCAAGTTCGTGGGCACCAGGTAGTGTATAAAATCCCCACAAGGACGAAGCACCCCAATGTTGTTAATAAATCATGCGAACCATCACCGGCCACGGCGAAAGGAAACTGAAATGTGACCCCCTTGGTTTTTTCGCCCACCGTGCTAATTTTGTGTCGCTTAACTTATACAACACGTTTAGTATTAAACTCGAACATCCGATTCCGTTGAAATGATACACCATCAGAAGGAAGGAAAGACGGAAGCCCAACCATCGAACGTTTTCTCGGATTTAGTGAACCGACAAAAACGACGACGAACGAGGACAAAACAATACTGACAGTTTTATAATAAACACCGAGAAAAGGAAGCTCCAACATTCCATAGTTCCTCGCTGCGCCAATACATATTGATTCATGTCCATAAAACGAAAACATTGTTCAGCACTGACACGAGACTTTGTTGTTGTTTATTTTTTAAAAAATATTTTCATACCACTTTCAGAATGGCGACGACGACGACGAAGACGATGCGGTCAAGCATCAAGCGAAAATAAAATTGGCAACACGAGAACGTGCGTGGAATACCGGTAGTAGTCACCGGCACTTGATGAATCAGTATAAATATTTAAAAAATGGAACATAAACTTGACAGAAGAACAACATGTGAGTTGAAGGATTCGATCGGCGGAAGTCGCAGTGGGTCATCTTTGTAGAATTTTCATTCAATTGATCATTTAATCGATTGATTTCACGTTTTGAACACACCTATGCGCGTTTTACCCCATAGATTGGAGAAGAATCAAGTTTTCTAGAATTCCCCCCAACGTCTTGAGAAGGTTTTACGTTTTTTTCTCGCAAATTCCAATTCATACCACAGTGCGTTGTTTGCGAACTCTCCCAGGGCCTGACCTTGATCTTGTCTGCGATGTGTCGAGTACCGCGGCGGGTCCAATCCTCGTTCGTCGTCGTCCGTCGTGGGTACTTCAAGTTCGGCCATGCCGAAAAAAGCACACCATAAACAGCATCACCCTCCTCGTCATCTCCCGTCGAATGGCATCGGTGCCATTTTCTCCATGCTCCTGGTCCACTCCACTCTCGCTCGAACGAAACAGTTTCGGTTCGGTATCGCAGTTTGTTGATCTTTTGCACGACCACTTGGAGCTCCACCCCATCGGCAGACCCCTCTCTCCATCCTGGGTCGGTGACTCTTGATGCTTAATGCTTTTTTTGGGCAGCCATTTTTTCTCCAGCCAGATTGATGCGGGCAACCGAAAAAGACATGTTGTCGGTCGGTTGGAATATCTATCGAAGCCGATGAGCGATTTTGTGCATCTTTCGAGATAATTTTGATTCGAGAGTTGTGGTAGCATCTGTCGGCACTTTATTTTTCCTTCGCCTCGTGCGGTATCAGTTCTTCTTTCTCGATTCGTCATAATTCATGCTATCGGTATTCTCGAGAGCTTGTATCGGACGGTTTTGAGTAGTCGTAATGTACCGAAAGCAACAACTTAGCCACAGATAATTTTTGATGTTGCTTTATCCTTTTATTTGCAGTTGAAAAAGTCATACAAACTGTTGCCGAATAATTAAAAGCGAAATTACAAAGTGTGTAAGCACTATATCATATTCATAATTCAAAATTTCACACTATACGCTTAACTCAGCCAACACAGCTTGTGCTTATGAGTTTCCCTGCAGTGTTGGCAGTTTAATCCTATTGGTTAACTCAGAAACTGGGCGACAACATTGTAATCGCTATAGCTCTAAGTTAGCTTAAATAAGGACTGGACAAACTTAAATGAATAAACGGTATTTCATCAAAAACCTTCGTTGCTAAACCAGTGAATTCAACATTTTCATAAACATTCCCGAACAGTCTAAGGAGATTAAGTGCAAAAATGGGCTAATTTTGATTTGATAACGCCAAACAAATTTTCATATTTCAAACTATATTTGGTGGAATTTCAAGATTTTTAAAAAATTTCCTTCATACTTTTTCGCTCGAAAACTACAACTTTCCGAAAAACAAAAAACTTTGAAGGGCGTTTTCTCTAAAATAGTACCTTCTTGGCTACAAGGGCCTCATATCAAATTGCATTATTCCAGTTCTGTCAACTTGCGGCTTCGATTTTTTGACGTAGAGTTCCGTCTTACGGCAACACTATAGGGGGACAAATTGGAATTTGCGAATGAATCTTGCGTCACGAAAAAAGCCTCATTAACGGACATCACATTTGAAAGATTATGACGTCATTACCAAGTCAAAATAAAAAAAAAGAGAAAAAGAAAGAAAACTGCGTAGACAGCCAGCGGAGGAGTCCATTTTTTTTAGAACTTCAGTGTCGATGGGCCCCAGTGGCTGAACACTGCATCCTACATGTTATCGCATATCGCGTTGTCAGATTATGTCACATAGTTGATGATGTCACATGGTCGATTATGTTGCATGGTCCAATTATGTCACATGGTCCGATTATGTTTTATGGTTGGGCTATGTTCGTGAGCAGATTATGTCACATGGTCGATCATGTTGCATGATCGGATTATGTCACATGGTTCGATTATGTTGCATGGTCTGATTATGTCGCATGGTCGATTATGTTGCAGGGTCAGATTATGTCACATGTTCGATTATGTTGAATGGTCAGATTATGTCATATAGTTGATTATGTTGCATGATTGGAATATGTCACATGGTCCGTGTAACGTGTCAAGGCGCGTCTCCCTCAGATTATATTTATTTATTTTTTCCGTGCGCATAGCATAGGAATGTGAGTTCTAGTTTAGAAAGATAAGCCAAATGCCAATATGAAAAAAAACCCACTCTATTAGTAAGGAAGTGGTTTGAAGAGAATTTTTACAAAGGAAAAGAAAGCAAAAGAAGATTATTACCGGTCTAAGATCTTTATTGAGCACATTTCCATACATCGTGAAATAATGGTGAAACCGTTTAAAATTAGAAGTTGAATTCATAAGTTTCACGTCAGCCGGTAACCTCATCTGAAAAGAAAATAGAAAAGAAATATATATTAATACAGAACTGTTTGTATTAGGAAGTCTAATTCAAAAATAGCATTCGTGATATCAACACAACTTATTCTACTTGGCTCACGAAAAATGTAAGTTGCGCACGTTAAGAATAAGACCATCAACTCTAAACTTTCAGTTGCCTAACAAATGTCAAATTTTCAAAGTAGACATCCGCGTCGACCTAGAGCAACTTTGCTTATCCATCAGCAGCTTCAGTACGGTCCAGAGGGCGATCTATGAAAGTTTTTCTGTATTTACTTACCAACCGACATCAAACAAATGAGGTTACTTAGGAAACATATAAAAACAAACAAAAGTTACAATCATTTCTTACAAATTGTTACAATTGAGAAAGTTACAATTGAGAAAGAATTAGAAATTTCTAGAAAACATTTATGCATTCCAAGCTTTGCGGAACCATCTCTATCATTCTTCACAGTCCGATTATGCTGCATAGTCGGATTACGTCACATGATCCGGTTATGTTGCATGGGCAGATTATGTCACATGGTCGATTATGTTGCATGGTCGGATTATGTCACATGGTCGTTTATGTTGCACGGTCGGATTATGCCACATGGTCTAATTATGTTGCATGCTTGGATTATGGTCGAATTATGTTGCATGGTCAGATTTTGCCACATGTGCTAATTATGTAGCCTAGTTTATGTCACAAAGTTTGATTATGTCTCATGGACGGATTATGTTGCATGATCAGATTATATAACATTTTCAGATTGTGTCACATAGATTGATTATAATGCATGCTCAGATTATGTTTTATGATAAGATTATGTCACATGGTTAAATTCTGTTATATGGTTGAAACTATATTTCCTCTCAAATTCAGAAAACATCGTAAGAATGTTTGGTTCTCTAATGAGATAAATCATGCAATGATAAACAGGGACTTGGCTTACAACACTTGGAAACATTCAAAGTCAGTTGAAGATAAAAATAAATATAAAATATTGCGAAATAAAGTTAATAATCTTATTATAAAAGCAAAAATGACGCTCGATAAAAAACGATTTAACATGGATGTTCCAGCAAAGACTTTTTGGAATAATTTGAAAAAAATTGGACTAAGTAAATCACAAGGGAACACTGATGCAACCAATTTTTCTGCTGCTGAGATTAATGACTATTTTACTTCAAATTTTTCAAGAAATTTCACTGAACAATTGCATTATCCAAATAATTTGAATGGTTTCAAGTTTAAAGCCTTCGAAGATTATGAAATTATAAATGCGATTAATTCAAATAAATCAAATGCGATAGGAATGGATGCTATTCCTATCAAATTAATCAAAATATTACTGCCCTACATTTTACCTGCAATTAGTCACATTTTTTAAATAATTTTAAAAACTTCCAAATTTCCATATCAATGGAAAAAATCTAAAGTTATCCCCATTCAAAAAAAGGCTAAATCACACGACCTGTCAAACTTAAGACCTATCAGCATATTAAGCGCAACTTCTAAAATTTTCGAAAAATTGATAAAAAATCAGATAACAGATTACCTGAACCAAAATAACATACTATTCCAATTTCAGTCTGGCCCTCGTTCTTCCCACAGTACTGAAACTGCTCTTATGAAAGTTCATAATGATATAGCGCTCACCTTGGATAAAAAAGGTATTGCAGCTTTGCTTTTGATTGATTTTGCAAAAGCTTTCGATCGCGTATCGCATTCTAAACTCATCCTTAAACTGAAAACTAAATACAATTTTTCAAGACCAGCGGTTGAACTCGTCCAGTCGTATCTTGAAGGTCGTTCACAAGCCGTATTCTTCAACGGTTATTTTTCTGAGTTTACTTCCATTGAATCAGGTGTACCTCAAGGATCGATTTTAGGGCCACTATTTTTCTCGCTTTTTATAAACGATCTTCCATCTGTTCTACAGCACTGCTCAATTCATCTATTCGCAGATGATGTGCAGATCTACCTCTGTGAGAAAAATGTTCCAAATTTGAACGAGTTTTGTTCCAAAATTAATCAAGATCTTGATAAAATAAAAGTATGGTCCGAAGTTAATCTTTTACCTATAAACCCCTCCAAAACCAAAGCTCTTTGTTTCGGTAGTAGGTACATATCCTCGCCAGTTTTTCCTCCATTAGTTCTCAACGACACTATTATTCAATTTGTTGACCACGCTGAAAACCTCGGAGTCATTTTCGATCGGGATCTTTCATGGAACCGTCAGATCAATGCTCAATGCTGTAAAATCTATGGTGCACTCAAAAGATTAAACCTAACGACAAATCACCTGGACGTTTCTACTAAACTTAAACTTTTCAAGACTTATGTTTTCCCCTTGTTCATTTATGGAGATTTTCTTTATTCTAATGCTTTAGAAAGATCCCTTAACAGAATGCGCATTGCTCTTAATTCCTGCGTAAGATACGTTTTCAATTTGTCGCGTTTCTCTCGAGTGTCACACTTGCAAAAATTACTCATCGGCTGTTCTTTCGATAACTTTCAGAAATATCGCTCATGTGTGATAATGCATAGGATTTTAAAAACAGGAAAACCGCTTTATTTGAAAACTTTACTAATCCCATTAAGGAATTCTCGAACTGGTAATATTGTTATCCCTCCGCATAGTTCGACTTACTACGGTAGATCCTTTTTCGTTAGAGGTATTGTTAGTTGGAATAATCTTCCTCTCAATTTAAAAACAATTCAAAACAAATCAGAGTTCAAAAGGTGTTTGCTAGAGGAATTCGTGGAGTAGAACGACATTTAAAACGTAACAAATTAGGAACGATTAGTTATTAGTTATAAAAAATACAAGAAAACAACCTACCACATTGTAACAATTAAAAAGATTGTAATCTTACGTTGCAAGAATGAAATAAAGGAATAATAATTAATAATTAATAAAAATTAAATTATTGACCGTATTGTGAAAAATATTCTTACAAATTTGTTCAAAAAATTTCATTTTTCAGATCATCTGTGACAACCATAAACGATAAATTTTGTTATTTTTGTAATTTTTGTCTTCGTTCTCATTTTTGTCATATTTGTCATTTTTGTAATTTTTGTCATTTTTGTCATTTTGTCATTTTTGTCATTTTTGTCATTTTTGTTATTTTTGTCATTTCTGTCATTTTTGTCATTTTTGTCATTTTTGTAATTTTTGTCATTTTTGTCATTTTTGTCATTTTGTCATTTTGTCATTGTGTCATTTTTGTAATTTTTGTCATTTTTGTCATTTTTGTCATTTTTGTCCTTTTTTTCATTTTTGTCATTTTTTTTCATTTTTGTCATTTTTGTCATTTTTGTCATTTTTGTAATTTTTGTAACTTTTGTAATTTTTGTTATTTTTGTCATTTTTGAAATTTTTGTCATTTTTGTCATTTTTGTCATTTTTGTCATTTTTGTCATTTTTGTCATTTTTGTCATTTTTGTCATTGTCAGATATTGCCATTTTGACACTGTCACATGTGTATCATTAAGTTCACTTATTCTTTACAATTCTATAGCTTTATACATTGACAAGAAAAAAATTGCGTAATTCTACGTTTTGCAGTCGTAGCCAAATTACTAGGTCATTAAAAATTTTTATACAAAAAATGAATCTGAAAAAAACAATGTTGAAATCTGATTGGGTTTTAATTTCAATTTCTTAGAACTATTTCAAATTCGAATTTTTAAGCTCATTAATCTAACCCGTCTTTTTAAGGACTTTTCCTTCAGACGTTCAAATAAATTTGACTACTGACTACTAATTCATCGACAAGATGGCAAACAAGAAAAAATTATTAATTTTTCTACACTTCACTCAACAGAATTATAAAAAAGGTTTGATCTAACATTGATTATTTTATCCATTTTTTTCATAGTTTTGTCTTTAACAAAACTATTCTAACTTTATTAAATAAAAAGTACATATTTAAAATATTTACTTTATCAGTTCCTATAGCATTGTTTATTTAAAAAAAATGATTTACACATTACAAAAAATCCCGTTCAATCTTTTGATGGCTTGATGCTGTTTTCAGTGTTCAAATTTTTATCGAAAAGTGTATTTTTCGAAAACATTTTTAAATCTGATTCTCCTACCTCCTCAACTTTTTGATTTGGGGCACCAATTTTTCCACAATGCATTTACGTCTCAATTTTTTTATATTCAACAGACCCCATTCGATTTTGACAACATGCCCGTACATTTTGTGTTGCCAAAATCGAATGTTGCCAAAATCGAACGGTTTTTTTCACAACTTGTTTTTCAGTTATTTTTACAAAATAAGTACAGACCCCGTTCGTTTTTGGCAACATTCGATTTTGGCAACATCCGATTTTGGCACAGTTGCCAAAATCGAACGGTTTTTAGAAACAACATTACCTTTTAGTTTTCGTTATAACAGGACCAATTTAATTTAGACAAACCCCATAAACACGTGTTTATGCTCTGAAATGGTGATAAAATGCAACAATTAATACCAAAGGTTTTTAAAAATTTTATAAAGTAGGTACTAAATAATAACAAAATGATGAAAAATTCAAAAAGTTAAACAACAAATTCAAACAAAAGATTAAATATGACAAAAAACAACTAAAAAATGATGGAAAATGACAAAAACAGCAAATATGACAAATGAAAACAAACATTATAAACAAAACAAGAAAAGTGCAAAATGCATCAAAAACATGATAAAAAAAATTAAAAAATGACTACGAATGGTCGGAAATTGACTAAAAATAACGTTTTTTGATAGTAATAATAGCTATTATGTTAAAATATCTGAAAAACAAAATAAGAAAAAAAAAACCGTTCGATTTTGGCAACATAAAATGTACAGGCGTGTTGCCAAAATCGAACGTGATCTGTATTATTATTATCAAAAACGTTATTTTACGTAAGTCAATTTCCGCGCATTTGTAATAATTTTTATTTTCATCATGTTTTTGATGCATTTTTTTTTGTTCATTACATTTGTTTTCTTCTGTCATATTTGCTGTTTTTGTCATTCTTCGTCATCTTTTGTTTATTTTTTGTCGTTTTAAGTCTTTTGTTTGAATTTGTTTTTTTAACTTTTTCAATTTTTCATCATTTCATCTTCTCTTTCCCTCGTATTCGTTTTTTTTATCCTACCAGCTACTCATATGTATTTCTCCAATTTTTTTCCATTTTTTTTTTCATATTTTTTAAGCCTTACCTTTCAAATGTTTTAATTTCGAAGTGTTTTTCTTCTTCATTTTAGTTTTCAGTGAGTCCGAATGCAACATTCGCAACCTTGACTTTCAAAAACGTCCACTCTAAACCTCAAAAATCCTTTTTTTTTAATTCGTCAAGAAATTTTAATTAATGCTTATCAAACGACAATAACTCATCTTAGAAGATGAGATTGGTTATAAAAGTAATCCGGTGTGAAAAATTATACATTTCGACTTTAAGGTGCCAGTATTTCAACTGCCGGCCGATCGATAACCTTTGTCCGGTGCCGGATATCCCGGAGGCTGATCCACCGAATGTAATAAGTCAAAATTCCAACAGAGAAGCTCTCTCGAAAAGCTACATCTTAATCTTCCCCAGTCAATTAAGATAGCCCTGTTGTCACTTGCCAGAGAATGTGTTGGCTGGCCGTCTTCCATTATAAACTTCAGTCAGGTTGAATAGCTTCAATTTTGAATATCTGAAAAAAAAAACCCAAAAAATGTTAAGCCATTTATGGCGCCATATCAAGCAACCACCGACAGCAGCACTACATTTGGCACGTTTGGATGTCGTAAATCTGCACAGAACGGCCACGTCCTTGCCGAATATTTGTGTTATAAAAAGATGATTAGTTAGGCGCTGAATGGGGGAAGACGAAGTGAGGCATAAGAATGTGTTTCAACTCTTTTTAAGTCATAAATCTCTGAGCCACTTTTGCTAAATGGCACCCGGCAGCTGGCGGGCTGCGTGTTACTGCGTATACAGTTGCGCCATAAAACGGAGACAGATTCGTCTTCCTGGGGTTTTTTTTTACAAGAAGCTATTTTTTTCTCGTTAGTATCACATCTAGTGATTAAAGCAGAAGCAATTAATCCTGAGGTACTTCAAGGACTTTGTTTTTCTATTTTTGATTGAAGAAAAAATAAACAGTTCGTAAAACGACTTTATAAAAAGCAAATAGTTTTCGTTCTCACGCGTAGTTCAATCCAAAATTATTCATTCATGACGGACCATCTCGGTGGCAACATAATGCCTTAAAGGCGATCAGCGTTTTTTTTTTCGTTTAAATTTTCAATCCATGCCATGGTGCAAGACGAATCCACCGTCGATAGATTCACAGATCGCTTGGTCCAAGATTTATTACATTTGCAATTCACGGCTAAGCTGGGAGCTGAAATATGAAACATCATACATAGCATAGAACGGTCACGTACACACATGTTTGGCGAAACATAACTGCAAACTACAACATACTACGCGCGGTTATTTAAGTAGTACATCATGCTACGGTCAGCGGATCTATGTTTGTTTGAAACTTCAACTGAATCCTATATGTAGTTAGACACATGGCAAGCGCCATCCATCGAACGGCAGCCGCGATTGTTGTTGTTTGTTTATCGATTTGTCCGATTCGTTTCCACTAAGTTGAATATTTTGCTGCTTTGTATGCAATTTATGCACATCATAATTTATGAGCTTCTTGACACTCCATACACCGAGCTGGTTTTGTGGTGAGGATGTGAGAAAATGTGAATTCCGCAAAAAAAATAACGGTGATTTACTATCGATAATTTGAAATTGGATTCATGGTGTTTGAAATCTTATTGAGAAGCATGTTTATGACATAGAGGTGTAGTCCGTTTATGTTTTAGTCGCCTAGTCTCTTGTAAAAAAAAATAGATTTTGATATAACCCTAAGCCCATTGAAAAATCTTTGCGTTGAGATAAATTTTAAAATTGTTCCAAACTTGTAAAGTTAGATTTTGTTCTGTCTCGTAAACTCAGTTGAATCAAGCAGAAGGTGAAGTGTGTAACGTGTAGGATCCATGGCTAATTTAGAGTTGCATAGTCAGCCATTTGAATCTTGTCTGCTAATTGAACCATGGATTGATGTCTTTTGAGCATGAGATTTGGTCTATATTTTGGAATAGAATCTGATGTCAGAATAAACTGTGATTCAGAAGATGACAAATTGGGACTAAAACAAAAATAAGATGAGAAGATAAGAGGCTGAGATAAGGATATAAGAAGACAAAATAATGGCAAGATGGGAAAACGATAATATGAGCAGACTAAAAAAAAAACAAAAAAAAAACGAAAAAAAACAACAAAAACAAAAAAAACAAAAAAAACAAAAATAAAAAACAAAAACAAAACAGAAAAAACAAAAAAAAAACAAAAAAAAACAAAAAAAAAACAGATAAGAAGATGAGAAGATGAGAAGATCAAAAGATGAGAATATGAGAAGATCAGAAGATGAGAAGGTGAGAAGATTAGGGGATGAGAAGATGAAAAGATGAGAAAATGAGAGAATGAAAAGATGAAAAGGTGGAGTGATGAAAACTTGAAAAGATGATGAAATAAGAAGATGAGCAGATGAAAAGATGAGAAGATGAAAAGATGAGATGATGAGAATATGAAGAGATGAGAAGATGATAAGATGAGAAGATGAGAAGATGAAAAGATGAGTACATGAGAAGATAAGAATATCAAAAGATGAGAATATCAAAAGATGAGAATATCAAAAGATGAGAAGATGAGAATATAAGAAGATGAGAAAATGAGAAGATGAGAAGATTAAAAGATGAGAAGATGAGAAGATGAGAAGATGATAAGATGAGAAGATGAGAAGATGAGAAGATGAGAAGATTAAAAGATGAGAAGATGAGAAGATGAAAACTTGGTAAGATGAAGAAATAAGAAGATGAGAAGATGAGAAGATGAGAAGATAGGAAGATGAGAAGATGGGAAGATGAGAAGACGGGAAGATGGGAAGAAACGAAGATGCGAAGATACGAAGATCAAAATGACAAAAATGACAGAAATGACAAAAATGACAAAAATGACAAAAATGACAAAAATGACAAAAATGACAAAAATGACAAAAATGACAAAAATGACAAAAATGACAAAAATGACAAAAATGACAAAAATGACAAAAATGACAAAAATGACAAAAATGACAAAAATGACAAAAATGACAAAAATGACAAAAATGACAAAAATGACAAAAATGACAAAAATGACAAAAATGACAAAAATGACAAAAATGACAAAAATGACAAAAATGACAAAAATGACAAAAATGACAAAAATGACAAAAATGACAAAAATGACAAAAATGACAAAAATGACAAAAATGACAAAAATGACAAAAATGACAAAAATGACAAAAATGACAAAAATGACAAAAATGACAAAAATGACAAAAATGACAAAAATGACAAAAATGACAAAAATGACAAAAATGACAAAAATGACAAAAATGACAAAAATGACAAAAATGACAAAAATGACAAAAATGACAAAAATGACAAAAATGACAAAAATGACAAAAATGACAAAAATGACAAAAATGACAAAAATGACAAAAATGACAAAAATGACAAAAATGACAAAAATGACAAAAATGACAAAATGACAAAAATGACAAAAATGACAAAAATGACAAAAATGACAAAAATGACAAAAATGACAAAAATGTCAAAAATGACAAAAAATGACAAAAATGACAAAAATGACAAAAATGACAAAAATGACAAAAATGACAAAAATGACAAAAATGACAAAAATGACAAAAATGACAAAAATGACAAAAATGACAAAAATGACAAAAATGACAAAAATGACAAAAATGACAAAAATGACAAAAATGACAAAAATGACAAAAATGACAAAAATGACAAAAATGACAAAAATGACAAAAATGACAAAAATGACAAAAATGACAAAAATGACAAAAATGACAAAAATGACAAAAATGACAAAAATGACAAAAATGACAAAAATGACAAAAATGACAAAAATGACAAAAATGACAAAAATGACAAAAATGACAAAAATGACAAAAATGACAAAAATGACAAAAATGACAAAAATGACAAAAATGACAAAAATGACAAAAATGACAAAAATGACAAAAATGACAAAAATGACAAAAATGACAAAAATGACAAAAATGACAAAAATGACAAAAATGACAAAAATGACAAAAATGACAAAAATGACAAAAATGACAAAAATGACAAAAATGACAAAAATGACAAAAATGACGAAAATGACAAAAATGACAAAAATGACAAATATGACAAAAATGACAAAAATGACAAAAATGACAAAAATGCCAAAAATGACAAAAATGACAAAAATGACAAAAATGACAAAAATGACAAAAATGACAAAAATGACAAAAATGACAAAAATGACAAAAATGACAAAAATGACAAAAATGACAAAAATGACAAAAATGACAAAAATGACAAAAATGACAAAAATGACAAAAATGACAAAAATGACAAAAATGACAAAAATGACAAAAATGACAAAAATGACAAAAATGACAAAAATGACAAAAATGACAAAAATGACAAAAATGACAAAAATGACAAAAATGACAAAAATGACAAAAATGACAAAAATGACAAAAATGACAAAAATGACAAAAATGACAAAAATGACGAAAATGACAAATATGACAAAAATGACAAAAATGACAAAAATGACAAAAATGACAAAAATGACAAAAATGACAAAAATGACAAAAATGACAAAAATGACAAAAATTACAAAATATTAAGAAATGTCAAAAATTGCTTAATATTACAAAAGTGAATAAAATGACAAAAATGATAAAAATGACAAAAATGACAAAAATGACAAAAATGACAAAAATGACAAAAATCACAAAAATGACAAAAATGACAAAAATGACAAAAATGACAAAAATGACAAAAATGACAAAAATGACAAAAATGACAAAAATGACAAAAATGACAAAAATGACAAAAATGACAAAAATGACAAAAATGACAAAAATGACAAAAATGACAAAAATGACAAAAATGACAAAAATGACAAAAATGACAAAAATGACAAAAATGACAAAAATGTCAAAAATGACAGAAATGACAAAAATGACAAAAATGACAAAAATGACAAAAAATGACAAAAATGACAAAAATGACAAAAATGACAAAAATGACAAAAATGACAAAAATGACAAAAATGACAAAAATGACAAAAATGACAAAAATGACAAAAATGACAAAAATGACAGAAATGACAAAAATGACAAAAAATGACAAAAAATGACAAAAAATGACAAAAATGACAAAAATGACAAAAATGACAAAAAATGACAAAAATGACAAAAATGACAAAAATGACAAAAATGACAAAAATGACAAAAATGACAAAAATGACAAAAATGACAAAAATGACAAAAATGACAAAAATGACAAAAATGACAAAAATGACAAAAATGACAAAAATGACAAAAATGACAAAAATGACAAAAATGACAAAAATGACAAAAATGACAAAAATGACAAAAATGACAAAAATGACAAAAATGACAAAAATGACAAAAATGACAAAAATGACAAAAATGACAAAAATGACAAAAATGACAAAAATGACAAAAATGACAAAAATGACAAAAATGACAAAAATGACAAAAATGACAAAAATGACAAAAATGACAAAAATGACAAAAATGACAAAAATGACAAAAATGACAAAAATGACAAAAATGACAAAAATGACAAAAATGACAAAAATGACAAAAATGACAAAAATGACAAAAATGACAAAAATGACAAAAATGACAAAAAATGACAAAAATGACAAAAATGACAAAAATGACAAAAATGACAAAAATAACAAAAATGACAAAAATGACAAAAATTACAAAAATTACAAAAATTACAAAAATTACAAAAATTACAAAAATAACAAAAACTACAAAAATTACAAAAATTACAAAAATTACAAATATTACAAAAATGACAAAAATTACAAAAATTACAAAATTACAAAAATTACAAATACAGACCCCGTTCGTTTTTGGCAACATTCTATTTTGGCAACATTCGATTTTGGCAACATCCGATTTTGGCACATGTGCCAAAATCGAACGGTTTTTAGAAACAACATTACAATTAAGTTTTCGTTATAACAGGATCAATTTAAATGAGACAAATACCACTAATACGTTTTTGTGTTCTGAAATAATGATAAAATGCAACAATAAAAACAAAAGTTTAAAAAAAAATTATTAAGTACTAAAAAATGGTAAAAACTTGAAAAATTCAAAAAGTTAAAAAACAAATTCAAACAAAAGACTGAAAATGACTAAAAACAACTAAAAAATGATGAAAAACGAAAAAAACAGCAAATATGACAAATGAAAACAAACATTATAAACAAAACAAGATAAGTGCAAAATGCATCAAAAACATGATGAAAAAAAATCAAAAATTACTAGAAATGGTCGGAAATTGACTAAAAATAAAGTTTTAGATAATAATATTAGTTATTTTGTGAAAATAACTGATAAAAAAGTGGAGAAAAAAAACCGTTCGATTTTGGCAACATTCGATTTTGGCAACACAAAATGTACGAGCGTGTTGCCAAAATCGAACGGGGTCTGTATAACAAAAATGACAAAATAGACAAAAATCAGAGAAAATGACAAAAATGACAAAAATGACAAAAATGATTAAAATGATTAAAATGGTTAAAATGATTAAAATGATTAAAATGGTTAAAAGTGATAAAAATGACAAATATGTATTACAAAAATTTTAAAACATCAATCCTCGATTTCATGATTCCTGAAATTTTTTTCGATTAAAAATTTGCTTTAAAAAAATTGAAAAATATATGTTTAGACGAAAACTCTGGTGAATTTGTAAAATTATGGAAGTTCAAGTATCCAACTTTTGGAACCTATGCTTTTTTGTTTTCATAAATCTCCAAAATCAAGAAAAGATAACCTGACTAACATTGAACATAAGGTTAAACTCAGCTACAACGAGTACGTTTAACAAAACGGGAATGGATCTTAAATTTTCATCAGATTTCTTAAAGAAACCAATCAACACCCACGAAAATGTAAATGAACGAAAAAAAAAGGAGTTCAAATTATAAAGCCACGTGAAAGCGTCGTCGTTACGCATGAGGAAATTCCTCTCGCATCACTGCAGTGTCTCGGGAAAGAATATTTTACGACCTACAACAATCAGTAGCCAGCCAGCAGCAACAGCAACAACTTCAAAACCATGCTTTCAGAGGTAATAACCCGTGAACCAAGAAAAAAAAAACCTTTAAGAGGAAGAAAGAAGCGCAGACGTCGTCGTCCGAATGAGCTTTCCTGGAAGATCTCGGCTGTGATTGTCCGGCCCCTAAACTCCCAAAAACTGACATCCGTTTGTTGACATGGTCTCTCCCCCCGGGAAAAATTGGGTCAGCAGAAGCACGGGTTCAAGTTTGTTGGCATCTCGATCGTCGAGATTGTTAGCCATTCCGAAAACACTCAAAGAAACTGGTGCGGGTGCTTCAACGTTCATAGTGACAAGTTGAAAAAAAAGGAAGATTTGCGTGACAGAAGCTATTCATGAGCAAATGAATTTGAGCGGATGTCTTTTCAGATCGGGAAATGGGTAGATCTTGTCTTTTATATTAATTGAAACATGAACTGTAGGTTTGAATTTTTGATTGGGATGATCCACCGTAAATTTGAAACAGAGAATTTCAATTTGGGAATTCGAGTTCTGAGTTCTCAATCTAGCTTCAGACTTTATCATCATAATACCATTGAAGAATTGCATAATTCATTAAATTTTATTAGACTTGTCGCGTTCGGCAAGACATAGCAAACGCAGTATCAGAGATTGAGATCAGTTCATTTTCCCAAAGCACAATCGGCTGCAGCAGCTCACTAATTGCAGAACAAAGTTTAAGAAACATTACATAAAACCATGCTGAGCTACTTTCTATGTTTTGTTATGCTACTACGCATTGAAATGAAATAAAAATAAAACCACACAGTCTTTTGTGCCATATTTCATAACCGCGCGGAAACATTATTACGATCACCGCAACAAATAAAAAAAAATAACAACAACACTCCGTCGCTAAACCCTTTCATCAAGCTAGACCCGGAATTGCCTTACATTTCTTCACTTTTTTCCAACTTCTGATGGCGGCGAAGAAAAGTCTGGTCTGCTGAGGCTATGTCAACTCGCGGCCGCCAGACATTGTTGTGTAGGATTTGAACAACTCCGAACAGTTTCTGTTATGGTTAGTAGAAGGCAAATAAAATTCAAATTATCCCCATTAAACCGTGCTCCGGATCCAAAGCGCGCGAGATGAGATGATTCGGTGGGGTGCCGAAAGTGCTCATTAAGATTTCGAGTGAGATTTTCCATCTCTCAATGAACCATTCGGGCGGGTATCGGCGTGTGAAATTTTCCGGACCAACCTCGATTTTTTTTCAAAATTCCGGATTGGTCGATTACTATCTTCCGAGACCGTGTTCTGAGAAAAGCGCTAAGCCGTCTTGGCCGTTTTAAGATTTAAATCGTGAGCTAGTAAAACTGTCACTAAACTTTTTGGGGAAAACGGCCTAAGTGAAGGTGATAAACCTTACCCATCCAGTGGACTGTTATCGGAAGCTTTATGATTTTGACCCTGTGGACTTTTCCCTCAAGAAGTTATCTTCTTGTGAAAAATTCCGCATTTCATTCTACTTACTTATTTTGGTTTTTAACTAGGGCTATCTTACAATTCTGTAGCATAATTACAACATCAAAAGATACGATTCAAATCGTAAAACGCAACCTCTAACTGCGACCATATTGCGGGGTAATCGGTTAAGCTGAGGCACTAAAAATGAGCGAACAATCGTTTTTTGTCATATAACTTACGGGATAAAGGGTAAGATTTACAGCATGAGTAGGTCATTAATTGTTTGAACCCAACTAGATTTAATAACTTAAAGTAATTTCGAAAAACCATAACTAACTAAATTAACTAAAAATTTGAAAACTCCAAAAATTTCAACATACTCTAAGCAAATGCGCTAATCTCAAATTGCTAAGATTCTTTCTATAATTTTTGACATTTTTTTTTGGTAAAAATTGGCTTGTTTGCTTTTAAGTCATATTTCTCATTTTAAACATTTTTGTAATTTTTATCATTTTTGTCATATTTTTTAATTTTTGTCAAAATTGGCATGTTAGCTCTTTTTGTCATTTTGACGTTTTTGTCATTTTTGACGTTTTTGTCATTTTTGTCTTTCTGGGGTTTTATGTCATTTTTATAATTTTTGTCATTTTTGCCACTTTTGTCTTTCTGTCATTCTGTAATTTGTCATTTTTGTCATTTTTGTCATTTTTGTCATTTTTGTCAAAATTGGCATGTTTGCTGTTTTTGCATTTTTGTCATTTTTGTCATTCTGTAATTTTTGTCATTTTAGGTATTTTTGTCTTCCTGTCATTTTTTCATTTTTATAATTTTTTTTTTATCTTTCTGCCATTTTGTCATTTTTAATCTTTTATTTCTAACCTTTCTATAATTTTGTTCATTCTTTTCATTTTTTTTTGTTCAAATTGGCTTTTTAACTTTTGAGTCATTTTTTCAATTTTTATCATGTCATGTTTTTTATTTTTGTCAAAATTGGCATATTTGCTCTTTTGGCATTTTTGTCATTTTTGGTACTTTTGTCATTTTTGTCATTCTTTCATTTTTATATTTTTTTTATGTTTCTGCCATTTTGTCATTTTTATCCTTTTATCCTTTTATTTTTATCCTTTCTATAACTTTTTACATTCTAATAATTTTTTTTCAAAGTTGGTTTTTTTTTGCTTTTAAGGCATTGTTAATTTTTTAACATTTTCAAAATTTTTGTCTTTTTTATCATTTTTGTCATATTTTTCATTTTTGTGAAAATTGACGTGTTTGCTCATTCTGTCATGTTTGTCCTTTTGGCAGTTTTGTCATTTTTGTTATTTTTTGGTATTTTTGTCATTTTTGTCATTTTTGTATTTCTATCATTCTGTTATTTTTGTCATTTTTGGTATTTTTGTCATTTTTATCTTTCTGTTATTTTTGCATTTTTATCCTTTTTTTTTATCCTTTTTATACTTTTTTACATTTTCATCATAAATATTTTTGTCCAAACTTCTTGTTTGCTTTCAAGCATGGCCGTAGGAACGGGGGGGGGTTTTGGGGGTTAAACCCCCCCCATGAGTGTCCAAAAAGCAAGCGAGGTATTCTACTCTACACTCAAAATTTTAAATTCATACTCAAATTATGATAGTAGAGTAAAGATATTCAAGAGTAACTATCTGGACTAAAAACTAATACAAAAACCTCAAAAACCCATTTCAATTACAAAATTCTGCTACAGTTTTTCAAAATTTTATCACTTGTGCATAGAATAAGATTGTCAGATTTTTTTACAGCATGTATCCGGGCCGAACAAATGTTTTGAATCCGTGTATTCGATTTAAAAATTGTTGACCAAATTCAGGCAAAGCCGGGCAATTTTGGTCAAAACCCAGAAATTACCCATAAACAATCTAGAATGATTACCTATTCTTTCAAACTTGATGCAAAAATTTTGAACACATAAAAAAAAAATTACAATACTATTTGTTTTTTTCTAAGTTTCATTTGAGAATGAGAATGAGGACAATCCCGGGCAAAATCCGGGCATTTCCAATGAAATCTGGGCAATCGGGTCGGATCGGCCTTTTCCCAAATTCAATAATAAATATCCGGGCCAATCTTGGCAACCTCATCATAGAAATTCAGGTCTGATTATTAAATTTTAAATTTAACCCATTTTGGAGGTTCTGGTTCCATATTCCTATAACCAGAATTGTATTTCTACACTCAGAGGAAATCTTATTACAAATTTCATAAGATACATCTTATGAACCGCTTTTTTGCGTCTAAACTAAATTTTCATAAGAGACTTATGAAATTCTTTCAATATTCATACGAAGTTCTTATGAAAAATAGAAGAAGCGGCATTGTGAAAAAATAATGAACACATTCATCCCATCAGTCATTTTCTCATCGTCGTACCAAGCACTTGTTTTTCTCAAAGTTGAAAGTGATTTTGTTATTCTACATGGTAAGTTTATTTTTTGTGAACGTTCAAATTATTTGTTAACTTAAACACATATTTTTATGTTTACTTTTCAGCATGTTGATCGGCGAAAAGGATAAGTTTAATGAACCAGGTGCGGCAGAATGACAGTTGGAACCATGCCTGAATGTGCTGCTAATGGTGATCATGGTGTAATTTTAAACAAATAACAAATTACCCAGAAAATAAACTGAATGTTTTTAACATCAATTATCTTGATATTTGCTCATCAAAGGTAAAATTTTCTGTTTCCATAAGACCCTCTTATGAAAAGCAACAACCTCTCAATGAAGCAGGTGTTCATCTGAAGAATTCATTCGCTTCATAAGACAATCTTATGAATTTCATAGATTTCTCTTATGGCGCCACTTCATAAGAGAATCTTATGGTATATATAATAGTATTTTTCTGAGTGTACATATTTTCGTATTTCTTATGGTGTATCAAGCTTGGGATTCTTGATTTTCAGTTCGAATAATCATAAGAAAGTAGGAAACCCGTGTTCGATTTCGGTTTTGCATTCATATGAAATTTGAATCATGTTTTTCGAAGATCAAATGCATTTTCAAAATTTTGATAATAGTTTTCCGAATATGGAAAAAGAATAGATTTGTTCTATATTCAAATTCGAAGGTCTTAAATTTTTCTCTAACACAAAATTTCAACATTAAAAGCTTCTAAGAGGCGATTCAAAATTGAAAACCAGATTCAGATTCATAATTAGAAATTCTCATTTTCAATCAGATTCATAAAACAGATTAAAAATAAATGATTGAAATAATGAATTAAGATTAAAGTAGGACTAGAGAATTTCAATAATAGATCCATGAATGAGGGCTCTAAGATTTGGCTCATGAAATTCTAATCTGGAATTAAAATTCTTAAATCGTATTTTTTGTACATTTCGAAAATCGTATAGAAATTCAGAAACAGATTCAAAGTTTAATTTTTGGATTCAGGTTTAAATTCAGATTTAAAATTCAGAAAAAGATTCAGCTTGTGAATGAGTTTTTCAATCAACATAAAATTGTTGAGAAATTCAAGAGAACATTAACTTAAAAAATTGTCAATTCAATTTCCAGATTTCAAAGTTTTTAATCAGAATTAGTATGTACACACAATTCAGCTGAAAATAACAAATATAAAACAGAATTTGAATTAATTTTTTGAGTTTTGATTCATGCAAAATATTCCAAATTATATTTAAAAAAAATCAAACATTTATTCTTTATGAAAAATATTTCCTGTTTCAGAAACAAGAACCTGAGATAACTTAAAAATCTGCACAATTTTTTTTTATTTTCATGGTGTATTGTTTAACATTATTAATATAGTAGCTTTTTTAAAGCCAAATTCCAAACTAAAATCATAAACTTAGTTCAAATTTGCATCAAGCAAATATGATTCGTATTTTTTTTTCTCTTCCTTTTTTTGGGAAAATTGTATTTATTTTCATCAAAGGTTAGAATTTTGGAATTTGCAAAAGAGTTTAGAAGATTGGGCTTGTTTGATTTGAGTATTGAATAAGTTTATTTTTAAGAAATTGAGGGCTACCCTAAAAAGAACTTATTTTATGATCAAATCATATAACTTTGATCTAAAAGACTTTTAAATAAATTCAAAAAAATTATCCATCGATGGAAGCAAATTTCATATTTTGTTTTTAGAGGTTTAATAAAAAAAAAAAATAGCTCACCCTTTAGGCTAAGACCACTTTTCTAAAGGTACTTTTTTTAAAGGTTTTGTCAATGACACTTTTCCATCCTTGTGGCATTCGTGTCTTTTTTCAAGTTACCATTTCATACGTGAAATATTAATGAGTACTTAATAATGAATAATCATATAGTTACAAACATAATTTGTTTTAATTTTTTTATTCCTGAGTTGTTAAGTAAAAAATCATAGGTAAACATTAGTCACCAAAACCCCCCCCATGAGTCGGTTCTTCCTACGGCCCTGCTTTCAAGTAATTTTTTTCAATTTGGTCATTTTTGTTATGTTGTCATTTTTGTCTTTCTGTCATTCTGTAATTTTTTTTTTTCATTTTTGGTATTTTTTGTCATTTTTGTCTTTCTGTCATTTCAATCATTTTTGCCATATTTTTTTTGTCAAATTTGGCATGTTTGCTCTTTTTATCATTTTTGTCATTTTTGTCATATTTATCTGTCATTCATTTTATTTTTGTTATTTTAGTTATTTTTGTCTTTTTTGTTTTTTTCTTCGTTTTTGTCATTTCTGTCATTGTGTGAAAAAATGCAAGATAAATATGAACTCCACCTAAGCTTACGAGATGGCCCGATTTTATCCAGACTTGGGCGGATTTTTCAAACGAAATCTGGGGAAAGTTCGGCACGGTTCGAATCCCTGGATTTCGTTTTAAAATGTCCGATTTTGCCTGGATTAATTCATGGTATTTGTTCAATTGAACATGAAACTCACTGCTTTACATTTTCGAACTTTTGCGACCAAAAACGAATATTTTTGAGCA
>NW_026598723.1:0-25000 GCF_029784155.1 Uranotaenia lowii
GTCAGGAAGGCCAGAACCGGTTCGTCATGGGGCTGGATCATGTCGGCCATCGTTTGGGTGTTCTTGAACACCGTCAACCAGAAGGCCGGAATACCCTTCGAGTCCTTGATGAGATTGGAGTGTTGATTTTTGTAGTTGAGAGCCATACGCTTGAACCTTTCGGTAACCTCGGCATCCAGCTCCATGTCCTCCTCACCCTCGGGATCAACCCATTCGGCCTCACCGGCTTCCGGTTCCGCATCGCCAGTGATTACATTTTTCCGACGGTCAACCAGAGGTTGATACAGCTCCTGATACTTGCACTCCAAGGCGTATACTTCCTCGAAAAATTTGGCCTCCAGGGCCAGATACTTTTTCTGCAAATGTTTCAGGGCATTGACTTTATGTTGGACCTTGTCCGGAAGGGCTTTTACGACTTCCTTCATCATCAGACGACGGGAAGCCGAGCTCATGTATGCCGGATCTTCCAGAAAATCTGGAACCTGGTCCTCGCCATCGGAAGCCGAATCTACGGCCTTGACCGCTTTGTTTTCTGTGCCGGTCATTTTTGTTTTCGGAAGATTCCGTTTAGAGTAATTACTTAGGAACAAATCTGTTATAAAAAAAAATTAAAGGTAAAAATTTACTGACTACTGTGATTAATGAACAGCTTCCGTTTGTCTAATGTGATTTCCAGCCGCCTATGACGCATTTAACATCCATTTGCAAAAAAAAGAAGTACCACCCAGATCAAGGTTATGTTGTTTTTCATACTAGCAAAAGCATGAGAATCGCACAAGAATAATTTTCGTGTCCCAGTTGGCAACAGGCAACTACTGATAGATACGCCATTACTGTGTCTAGTACTCTACTCCATTCATTTGACTATTGATTGGAATTGCGTAAAAAATGCTTACATTATCGACGAAACTTCGTGTAATTGAGAAAAGCACATGTCTAGCGGCCGTAAAAATCTTCACCATTTTGCGACTTACCTCAACAAAAAAAATCTCTTGGTTCCGAATCTGCCGAATAACCAACCAACACCAACCGGGGAAAATAGGAAGGACGGATGCGGAAAACTGCTACGGACACTTTTCCTCCAGGAAGGTTGAAATTCGTAATCAATTTCTGCAAAACTGGAGAAAAACTCAAAATCTGTAGCACACGCAACGCATCAAAAATCCCGAAACTGCACAAGCTTGCTGCTGTTTCACGAGACGACGACGGAATCCGGGGACGGCGCGATTTTCGCAATCAAACTTTTTGACAGATTCAGCCCGACTGACAGTTTTGGTTGCGAACGTGATACGGCGGGATTTATAATATTCGAAAAAGGCCCAACAAGGCATTTAAAAATTTTAGGAAACCTAGCTAGGAAACGATTTAATTCTTGATGAACATGAACACGTGTTTCAGTTGAAGCAGTCTTCAACTAGCGGCATAATTTCAAATCAATTTTGCAAGTGAAAATCAAACTAAACCAGATTGATAACAGAAAGAGCTGTCGTACCACAGTCAAATTATTAAAAACTCAATCTCAGACATATTTGTCGTCTATTTGGTTGGGTAAAGTCTGGAATAAAAATTTGTAATTTATTTCCTTAAACATCTGTCAGTTACTATTAACTTTAAGTTCAGGTTGAGGAAATTTCTGTAACTAACAGACGTTAAAGGAAATCAATTACAAATTTTTATTCAAGACGTTTCCCAACCAAATAGACGACAAATATGTCTGAGATTGAATTTTTAATGTTGTGACTGTTTCGACAGATCTTTCTGTTATCAAAATCTGGTTTGGTTTGATTTGATTTTCACTTATGCAAAATCGATTTGAAATTATGCCGCTAGTTAAAGACTGCACAGATCAAGATTTTTTCTCTGAATTCTGATCAGCTGTGACAATTCAACATTTCGATTAATTTCATTTTCACCCTTCAACCATTCCACATCAAATCCACCTTGTGGCAAAATTGAGTTTAGTCGCGTTGTTGACTTATTGACGAAATAAATTTTTTCCTTTTCACGAGAACTGAAATTGGAGCATTATAATGCAGTGTGATCTGAGTACAGAAACAAATTTAAGCACCCAATTGTTGTTCTTCACACTTTAATGTGCTTTAATCCCGCCAAATTTACGCTAGTAGCAACGAGATGGCGCTCAAAGGCAATGTTCGAATTTCGAACATGCTCGTTGTGTGCGTGTTTGGCGCCAAAACAAACAGATGTCGCACGGATTTTCAAAAGTGCTTCGCGAAATTGATTCGTAAATTTTGAATCGCTGAGTTATTTTCGTGATTTTGGTGTGTTATTCGGAATTTACTGCAAATCTTATGTTCACAATAGAAATTACTTAAATTCAAGTTACCATTCGAAATGAGCGAATCGCCAAGTAAGTACAGGATTTTAACTAAAACGATATGATAAAAGGTGTGTCCACTGCTGAAGACGAATTCATGAATGACCGCGTATTTTTCATTCAAGGTTCCGATCAGCGCAGCAAACGTCGTCGAATCGACAAACACGGCCGCTTTGCGGCTCTCGAGCGACTCAAGAACTTGAAAGCGGCCGGTGTCAAGAACAAATACGAGGTCGACGAAATCAAGAACGTATACGATGAGGTCGATGAGTCCGAGTACGCCCGGATCGTAAATGAACGGGTCCGGGAAGATTTTGTCGAGGACGACGGTAAGTGTTCCCATTTTTGGCTTGCAATCTAAAAAAACCTTACTAAAATAATTTAAAAGATAATGATAATGCACAAATTTTGTACCAGGTATATAGTTGTTATTTTGTTTTCTAATTAAAATTGTAAAACTTAAATCAAATTCATAATATTTATGCTTTGTTCCATGATCAAACTATTGTGATATGCTTTGATATTCAATTTTTTAAACAATATAATAAATCAACTTTCCCTTAAAAACCTATCTATACGTTGAATTAGGAAAAGAGTCATTTACTGATATTTTTCATGATACAATATGAGGCTACAACATAATTTGTAATTTATTAACTTAAACTTTCAGTTACAATAAACTTTTAATTCAGGTTAAGGAAAACACTTTCCTTAAAAAATCTTAATGATTTATAATTTAAAATATTTATTTTCTAATTTTTCAAAGATGATGCATTTGGATACGTGGAAAATGGCCGGGAGGTATTCGACGAGGACGAACTCGATATGGAAGGTTCCAGCAGTCGCAAAGGAAACAAATCTGATAAGAAGAAAGGCAAAAAACGTGGCCGAGAAGATACTACACCGGCCAGTTCAGGGCCTGTCACTGGGAGAAAATCGCTCAAAAATTATTTCAACAAAGAACGTGAATCGAAGGCCAAAATCGCGGACGATGACATTCTGGCGGACATTTTGGGTGAAATCAAATCATCGGATGGCGCGGGTGGCGAAAGCAGCGTTATTCAACCGGTGAAGGAAATTCGACCAATGAAAATGGTGACCAAACCCAAACCAGTCAGCAAGGACGAGGAGATGAAAAAGTATATGGAAAATTTTAGCAAAAATATTAAAAAGACCGAAAAAGTTGAGGAAAACGATAGTGATGAAGAGATGTTGGATAGAGTTTTGAAGCAAAGTTCAGCTGACAATAAACCGAAGGAAAAAGCTAAGTTTACAGCTCCTGCGGCAGTTCCTAGAAAGGAAGTTCGAGAAGAGACAGTGACCAGAGAAATTTCTCAACCGACAACCCCAGCTCCAGTTGTAAAGACCGAGCTAGAAACCGATTTGTCAACCATCGATCAGGACTTTTTGGACGATGATTTCGATTTAACTGGTGCTGAAGTCGAAACACAAGTCACGCAAAAGTGTTCAGTAAGCCAGCTGAAGAAAGATCCGTCCAATGAAGCAGAGACATCGATGAAGGAAACCGATTCCGAGAAGCTGCTTAGTGGGTGGGGCAACATTTGCATATCGGAGTTGGAAGACGAAATGATAACCGAGATGGACAGCAGTTTTTCAGCGGACAGCGATGAGACGGTTCGGTTCTGGTTCTGGGACGCCTGGACAGACCCGGCCAAATGTCAAGGAGAAATTTACATTTTCGGAAAGATGCCAACTGGAAAGAAACCAAATGAGTTCATTTCGGTTTGTGTCCATGTAACCAATGTGGATCGTTGCTTGTACCTGCTGGCCAGGGAGAAGGAGCTTGACGTTCGTAGCGGAACGGATCTAGATAAAGAAGTCAGCATCCTAGATGTGTATAACGAATTTTGCAACGATATAAGTTCTAAGCTCAAAGTTACAAAGTACCGAACCAAGAAAGTTACAAAGAACTTTGCCTACACCAGTGGAATGAGCGAATTGAAGGTTCCAGCTCAGAGTGAATACTTGGAAGTTCGGTACAGCGCTAAGCTGCCTGCACCCGCACTGGATAAAAAGTACCGAACGATTTCTCACATTTTCGGAACGAACACAAATGTCGTGGAGCAATTTCTCATCGAACGAAAAGTGAAAGGTCCTTGCTGGATGGAATTGAAAAACTTCACCAAAAATTCCAGTCCTTCGAGTCACTGTAAAGTGGAGTTTTCGGTCCCGGACATAAACTGCATCAGCGTTGCCCAGGATGCTTCAGCCGTAGCTCCACCCCCGTTGGTAGTCTGCGCAATTAACGTTCGCAGCATTTTAAACAAGGCCACCAACGAAATTTCGATGATATCGGTGCTTGTTCATGATCGATTTCCTTTGAACAAACCTCCACCAAATCCGCCCTTTAACAGACACTTTTGTGGAGTTGCACGCCCTAATGGAACTGTCTGGCCGTACGATTTTAACCCAGCCGATCCGAAACTCAATACAAAGGTAACCAAATGTGAAAACGAACGCATGCTTCTTAACTGGTTTTTGTCCATTTACGGGAACATCGATCCGGATTTGATCGTCACACATGATGCGTACGATTTCCAAATGGATTTAATCTGCCAGCGACTGATGACGCTTAAAATTCAACAATGGGCTCGCATCGGCCGTTTGAAGATGAAGAGTCCTTCAAGTCGGCGCGTGGATGACTTTTTTGTTGGTCGGTTGATTTGCGATGTTAAAACATCGGCCGAAGAGCTTATTAAATCTCGTAGCTATGACCTGAATACGTTGTGTACGGAAGTATTAAAAATTCAAGAAGGCGAACGTAAAGATGTGTTGCTGGATGATATTCCGGGTATGTTCGAAAACTCGGCAGATTTGAAGCAACTTATCGGATTGACCATGCAGGATAACTTTTACACACTGCGATTGATGTGTGAGCTAAATGTGCTTCCATTGGCATTGCAGATTACTCAGATTGCCGGTAATCTGATGAATCGAACTTTGCACGGTGGAAGGGCCGAGAGAAATGAATTTCTGCTTCTGCATGCTTTCAACGAGAAAGATTTCATTATGCCGGATAAGGTTTTGTTCAAGGGAGGACCACAGGAAGGTCAAGAGAATGCAGAACGTCGTAAACCGAAAAGTAAAGCCGCATATTCTGGAGGTTTGGTCCTGGATCCGATAAAAGGATTCTACGACAAGTTTATTTTGCTTATGGATTTCAATTCCCTGTATCCAAGCATCATTCAAGAGTACAATATCTGCTTCACAACTGTGCTTCCACCGGCTCCGGGAGAAGAAGAGGGATCGGCTGAAATTCTCCAAACAGATGAGATGGGAATTCTACCACGGCAAATTCGTAAACTGGTAGAGAGTCGTAAAGCAGTGAAACAGTTGATGAAAGCATCTGGTTTGGAACCGGAACTGAAAATGCAATACAACATTCGACAGATGGCATTGAAGTTAACGGCAAACTCTCTGTACGGATGTCTCGGTTATACAAGGTCTCGTTTCTACGCTCAGCACATGGCCGCTCTGATCACCCTTAAAGGCAGAGAAATTCTCATGAACACTAAGGGTATCGTTGAGAAAATGAACTACCAGGTCATCTACGGTGATACAGACAGTATCATGATCAACACCAACAGCATCGACTACGAGCAGGTTTTCAAAATTGGTTCTAACATCAAGCAGATTGTGAACAAAACCTACAAATGCCTGGAACTAGATGTGGATGGAATCTACAAGTACTTGCTGTTGTTGAAAAAGAAAAAGTACGCAGCCGTTTCGATCGCTAAGATCGGTGACGAATACAAATGTACTCAGGAACTCAAAGGTCTGGACATAGTTCGTCGAGATTGGTCCAAACTGGCAGTTATCGCTGGTAATTTCATTCTCAGCGAAATTCTGTCCGACAAACCAATGGATGAGCGAATAGAAAACATTCACCTCAAGTTGGAGAAGATTAAAGAAGACCTGTTGAACGGTGTAACTTTCCCCTCGTTGCTAGAGATCACAAAACAACTCACGAGGCCTCTAAGCGAATACTCGGACACGGCTCAGCTTCCACACGTTTCGGTTGCTGTGCGAATGAACAAGCAGCGTAATCGTAACTTCAAGCGTGGTGACGTGGTCGGTTACATTATCTGCGAAGATGGAACATCGGCCGCTGCCATGAAACGTGCCTATCACATCGATGAACTCAAAGATCCCGCCAACAAAGACAAACTCAAACCGGACGTTGAATATTATTTATCGCAACAGGTTTTCCCCGTTGTATTCCGTATCTGCGAACCACTCGAAGGTACAGATGCCTGCCGGCTAGCTCTATGCCTCGGGTTGGATCCGAAAAAGTTCCAAAGCCTTGGCGCAGCACGGGACCAAGATAGAGACTACGCCGATGGAGAAGCCGTTCAGAAAACCATCACCCAGAAATATCGCCTATGTCATCGATTCGAGTTCACGTGCGTTACATGTGGAACCAAGAATCCGGTGGCCAGTGGTTTCAAACGGGATAGCGGAAAACACAAGTCCATTTTCGAACGGTGTGCCAACGACAGCTGCTCAGTCCTACCCCAACAATACCTGCCGGCTATCATCAACGAGCTGACACTGGCCATTCGAGCGGATATTAAACGGTTCTATCAAAGGTGGATGGTCTGTGACAACCCGATTTGCAATCAAAACACGAGACTTTATTCTCAGGTATTCTTATTTCAAATTTTTTTCCCTAAAAATAAATCTAAGATATTTTGTAATTTCTCTCTCAGGTTGCCACTAAGAATAACCCGCACTGCATTCACTGTCAGAAAGGCCTTCTGATCCAACAATACTCGGAATCAGATTTGTACCTTCAGCTCAACTACTACAATTATATGTTCGATCTGAATCTCTATGAAGTCAGAAGTAAGTTCAAACTAGTCAAATTACCGGAATATTCCTTAACAAAAATTTAAATTCAACTCGTTTCAGTAACAAAAGTTCTTTCAGCCGAGTTGAAGAACATGTACAACATCCTGAAGGCAACCGTTGATCGGTTCCTATCCCGTTCCAAATACGCCACCATCCAGTTGTCGACGCTGTATTTGAACTATGCTGTAAATCATAATTCACGTCATTCGAAACAGTACCCTATCAAAGCGATTATGGAGGATTGTAACGGTGGGAAGATACCATGGAACAATTACATAAATTTCGAATGAACTCTGACATATTCGCTCCAATAAAAAAAAACTAAATATATTATATTTTCTAAATGAGATCCGCCGCTCTTGTTTAAAATAAAGTAATGCTTATTTTAAAATAAATTTTTACTGTGCTCAACAACGGTTTTGATTTAACAAACAGATCTGAAAAGTGTAAAAATATAAACATAAATGCAACGGATATTAAAAAAAATTAAATATATTCTTCTAATATGGCTAATTAGACATATACATTCGGAATATTTTAATTGAAATAATAATTATTATAATTATTATTATTATAATAATTACGGAATAATTTTTCGGATTCTGTGTATATCTCAGTGATTGAAATCCTCACCAATTTTCTCATCAGAGGCATTCAAAATACACACTTTGAGGCCTCGCTTAGCTATACAGGAGACTATACATATACATTCATTCAAACCTCCCCCCATGAGGAGGATCTGCTCTGAGAGACACTATCCGTTTGCTGCCCCGAACCAACTCTCTCAACGTTCGGTTGCTACATGATGCATGAAGAAGACGAGGCACACATACTCATTAACGTTGTTGAATTTGAATAACTCCAGCCTCTTCAACCTCGCCGCAAAGGTTGAGGCAACAACAAAAACAACCGAACTTATTGCGTTGCAGGCCCGCAACGTATAGTGCAATGAGGGGGGAGGAAAAAGAAACGAAAAAACTAGCTGCCTGCGTGCGGTTGCTGTGCAATAATAGCAATAGCAGAAAAACGTCGGGTATTCGATCCAGGCACAAACGAGGAGACTCGGGTTTGCTCTGCCTTTTGAATTCGGTTCCCTCAAGAATGTAACAGGAGATGAGTGAGAGCCATTCGTTTGGTTTTTTGGATTCGCTGCCTCGAATGTATACTGCTTCTTGAAGGCGGGCCATGTGAGAGCGTATGCATCATCGGTTTTGTCGTTTTCGCTGCCTCAAAGCAACCTTTGCTTCCGAGTAAAGCAGTGAGCGAGAGAAGGTTGATCAATTCATGCTCAGCAAAATTCAATCACTGGTATATCTAAAGCCTTAAGGGACCCGCGTGTGGTGAAAAATTTGAGTTCCAGTCAATATTGGACCCATTTTTGAATTTTCGATTTGAATTCCATCGACGCTGTAAGCCGCCATTTTTGCAGCAAAACAGAATTCAAATATGGGCGGTGCTGTGGAAACTGGACACTCGGGAAGTACTTCGAAAGGCGTCAAGGTGACCCAAAAACCTGTAAGGAAGTCAACCGATAACAATCCGGGAAGCACAGGATCATCAAACATCGCTAGGCTATTTCTATCAAATTAGAAAAATTGGACCATCTGGAAGATCTCAACAAGGAACTTCTGAAAACTGTACTCAAACTGACGCAACGAGTAGATACCATCTCAGCAGAAAATCGTCTTCTCAAGCGAGAGGTTCAAGACCTTCGACAGGATAAGCTGAAGGAGGAAATTATCATTAAGGGTGTAAAACTGCAGCAGCCCAAACAATATCTGGACGTCTTCCATAAGCTAAGCGAACTAATTGGCCTCAACACACAGCAGTTAGTTAAAGAAGTGCGGCCAATTATTCTGAAATCTGAAAAGACAGACGCAATTGTGGTCAAATTTCATCAGTTGGAAGGCAAATTGCGTTTCATGAAAGGAGCGAAGAGCCTTGGCAATTCGTTATCACCTCAACGTCTGGACGTTTCATCTACTAATAAGTCGATCATAGTTCAGGACAATTTGACCAAGGATAGAGTGAAACTACGGAAACTACACAACCGAACAAGAGACCTTGTAAAACTGGGACTGCGGAAACCTTGGATATATCAAGGCTCTACCTGGATCCATCACCCGGAAACCAAACAGCGACACCGGATTTGCGACGAACCTGATATTGAAGAAATTGAGTTCCTGCTTGTTACTCAGAAGAAAAAAAATAACGGTCAAGCCAGCGAGGATAAAGGAGAATAGTAAGTTTTTCTTTCTCAGCATTATTTTTATATTCTTTTTATATTATTTTTGTTAATCATTAGAGTTAGGTTATGTCCAATTTTGAGCAGTTTTTCAATTCATTTCATGATTTAGATTTATCCTTGTTATTGACTAACAATAGATATTTTGGAAGTGTTGATGACTACTTACATAATATTAAAAAAGATAACTTCTTATCGATACTTCAAATCAATGCACGTAGTGTGTCAAATATTGATCGTTTTGACAACCTTAAATTAGATATTGACAAATTATTACTAAAACCAGACGTTATTATTATAAGTGAAACATGGATAAAACCGAACCTCACTCAAATTTATCAAATTAACGGCTATAATAGTATTTTTTCTTGTCGATGTAGAGGTGTTGGTGGGGGTTTGGCTGTTTATGTTTCTAAATGCATAGACTTTGATGTTATTGATTGCAATGCGTATGTTTGCGATATCTCTAGTTTCCATTTTATTCAAATCAAAATCAATTTAAATAAGACGTTACCACTGTTAATCTCCTCTTACTATAGACCACCAAACGATTATACATTCAACAAATTTCTGCAACATTTAGAAAACAATTTGGACCGTTTAAACAATACACCTCATCTTATCCTGGGTGACATTAACATTGATATTCTCAATCCATCTGAAAAATTGAATGAATATTATAATACTTTAATGAGTTATGGCTTTCTTATATCTAATATCCACATTACTCGTCCTACAAGTCAAGCTCTACTCGATCATGTTTGTTTTAACTTTTATGAAAAATTTCCTATTAAGAACGACACCATATTTAATCCAAATAGTGATCACAACTTCGTATACACCCATTTTCCTTATTCACCTTACCGACAGCAGAAAGAAAGATTTAAGTACAGAACTGACTTTCAAAGAATGAATCAACTTCTTACAATGCGCTTTTCACCAGCCTATATGAGTTCATTTACAGATCCAAACCAGTTTTATGATTACTTTTCAAATACAGTTCAAAACACGTTACACGAATGCACTAAAAAAATCAAGCTTAAAACTTCTTCAGAAAATATCACTCCATGGATGTCGGATGAATTACTCAAACTTATCAATTGGAATAAAAATTTAAGAAATAAAAGAAAGAAATACTTAAGACATGGGAAGTCAGTTGTTATTTTAGATGCGAAGATAAATGATTTGAATAATAGGATTACAAGTTACTCACAACATTTGAAGCAGTTTTATTACACAAACAAATTTACCAACTCTAAAAGCTCAAAAGAAACGTGGAACAACATTAACGAAGTCTTAGGTCGTGTTGTCAGTAGCACTTCAATAAATAAAGTTCAAGCATTAGATTTTAACTCCGTAGTTACTAGTCAACCATTAATCTGCAACGAATTCAATAAGTATTTTTCATCTATTGGACAAATCATGGCTTCTAAACATTCTTCAAACAGTACCGATTCTATTAATAAATACAATACCATAGCTTTCAGTAATAGAACTTTATTCCTCGTTCCTACCGATGAAATGGAAATAACTTGTCTCATTAAATCTTTTTCTAATAACACAAGCGCTGGCCAAGATAATATTAGCGTATTTCTTCTTAAAGCTATAGTTGAAGCAATCAGTCCAATTTTAAGCGACATTTTTAACCTTTGTATGCAAAGTGGTGTTTACCCTAGAACTTTAAAAACAGCTAGAGTAACACCAATTTACAAATCAGGTAATCCATCACTTTGTAACAATTACAGACCAATATCAGTTCTTTCTACAATCAACAAAATTTTTGAAAAAATACTATCTAAACGATTGTCTTCCTTCTTGAATAACAATTCTTTCTTTTATTCAATGCAATACGGTTTCAGGGAGAAATCCTCTACTACTAACGCTGTGATTGAATTAACGAATAGTATACAGCTAAGTCTCGATAAAAAAGAAAATGTGTTAGGCCTTTTTCTAGATTTATCAAAAGCATTTGATACAGTCGACAGAGATATTCTTTTAAAAAAATTGGATTTTGCTGGCATTCGGGGAACATCGTTGAGTTTATTTAAAAGTTATCTGACTGACCGATCTCAATATGTCAGCATGAGTAATTACCAAATAAGTTCTATACTACCTATCGATGTCGGAGTCCCACAATGCTCGGTTTTGGGACCACTATTTTTTATTATTTACTTGAATGATATGGCCCTCCTACCTTTGAAAGGAACACTAAGACTCTTTGCTGACGATTCCTCCACTTTTTACCACAGTGATAGTCATACAGTCAATGATAATAACTTATGCAGTGATCTTGTTTTATTGAGTGATTATTTCCGTATCAATAAACTAACTTTGAACCTAGATAAATCAAACATATTAAGTTTCAAACCTAGTAATCGTTCATCATCAAATCCCTTACCAGTTACCAAATCCATATATCCCAGTATAAAAGTTGTCACTGAGTGTAAATATCTTGGAATAATTCTTGATGAGCAATTAAATTGGAACCAGCATATCGATAATCTTTTAGCAAAGCTGAACAAAATAAATGGAATTGTTTGTAAAATAAGACGAAGATTGCCACTAAATGTACTACTTATAATATATCATTCACTTTTTCACTCAATACTGACATACTTGGTTTCAACTTGGGGTAATGCATGCAATAGTCAGATCAATAAATTACAGATCACCCAAAACAGAATTCTTCGCTTAATTTACAATCTTCCTATCCGTAGCCACACAGTTGATCTTTACAATAGTATCAACAACATCATTCCAGTCAGAGGTTTGTACATAGTCCAGATTTGCAGCTTCATTTTTCAAAGTCTTAATAGAACTACTCATTGCAATATAACATTTAACCGTTCTAACCACCAGTATCTTACAAGAAATAGAAACATGCTCGATCGCCCCACCGTTATTTCTTCTATTGGTGAACGTTCTCTTGCCTTTAGTGGCGTTAAATTTTTCAATTATTTTGAAAACAAATGTGGATCTTTTAATAATAACGTTCAACTGAAAAAGCTTATAAAAGAACATCTTTTGCAACCTCATTTCTTATCAACACTTCTAAAATCTTATAACATCTTTATATTATAATTTCAATTTTACTTTTAATAAAAAAAGAGACATCTGTAATATAGTCATTTTTGTTATTTAAGTTTGATAGAATATTAAGATTAGTTTAGGTATAAGTAGTACATGATTTAGGTACTCCTTAAGCGGCTTGACCAGTGGAGTATTAAAGAAATAATGTAAATAGCAAACTTATGAATAAATAAAACATCAAATCAAAAAAAAAAAAAATTATTAGGTTAGGCCAGAACAAATTTTAAATCCTTCTTTTGTCACTCGGAGTTGGAACATCGCAAGGGGGGGGGGACAATAAAAAATAATGCGAAAAACAAATAAATTGGAATAAATCGCAAGAAAGCTTGCATGCAATCACATTGCATACTCCATCATTGCACAAAACCTATAAATCAAGTACTTTTACTATCAAATAATTCAATAAAATCAAGATTAGAAAAGGTGGAAAAACTCCCATTTTCCAAAATTTGTATTTTGGTCTTGTAATCTTGCGGATATTTGAATTTTTTGTCGAAATTAACATTAAATACTTCAAACTTTATTATTTCCCCCCTTCGGGTTTTTGGAAATTTCGAAGGGGGGGGTGACAAAAGAAGAAATTGATATTTGTTCCAGCCTTATTGGGATTCATTAAAATTTGATATTGGTTCAAACCAGAAGCCGGCTCAGATACCATCACTGCTAGCCTGTACAGCATCATCTAGTTGCCGCTAGATAAAGCATTTCGCATCGGGTAACCTGGCAGATGACAGAAGCTCGAACTTTTTTCGTGCAGTTTTTGACAATCGCGGCACTCAGCCGGGGTCACTCACGAAACCTGTTGAGGAGAAGCCACCAAGGTAGATGAAACCAGAAGGTCGATAAAACTCGCGTGGCGTCATGTTCACAAGAAACTGAAAATCGTTTAAGATAACGATGGAATTTCATTAAATCATTCCAAATTTGGCACTTATTTATCTACTGAAAAAATATGAGGGACTAACTTAATATAATATCTGCCCAAGAGCTTAGGCAAATAAAATTAACAATCAGGGAAAGAATGTTTTGAAAATATTACCAACTTAAGTTGGTAATTACCTTTTGATTTCAATTTTATACTGAAGCGTAAAATTAATTTCAAATCCAAAAGTTTCATGTCTATTATATATTTTGCGTACAAATACAAGCTAAATCCAAATTAAAATCCTTAATTGCCAAAAGTGTTTTATATGTTTTGTAACGTTATGTGTTATAATGATTAAATCCGCATTCAAATATTTCATGATAAACAACATGCGTTGAACAAAAATTATTCAAACCATGGGAGCAAACAATTCAAGATCATGAGATTTGGTCCATTGAATGGGTCAAACATCGATAAATTTCTGATTGATTAAAATTTAAAAGTACCAAAAGTACATTTTTAACATTAATCATACCTGCCCAAATAAGACGTACCTTGCTTCTGGTTGGCGGTAATTTTCTCTCACAAAACGAGTTCCCGTCACGCGAGTTCTCTCAAATTAACACGAATACGCACATTTTTGCTGACGGATGAGGTAGCAACACTTCTATCTTATTTTTCGAATCTGGACTAAACAACAAATTCCAGCAATTTCAAATTCAATGCGTTTTCTACCACCATGGGTAGAATAATGTGGTTTTTGGAATTTTCAAACAATATTTTAAGACTTGAGAATTGATTGCATATACGAATTGATTGTACCTGTTTTGAATTTATAGAAACCAATTTACGGGATGAGTCAGAAATTGCCGGTTGAGTCACGTTGAAATCGTAGACGCTTAATTTCCCTTCGCTGCGGCCGCCATCTTGCCGTTTTTTCGTTCTAACCTCCAAATTTGCCTCCTGACTGCACGAAAAATGCTTCGACTGCCAGGTCACTCATCTCCCATTAATTCATAGCCTACCTACATGTTATTTAGATTTCTAAGAAGTTTAACTTTTTTAGTTTTCTAATTAGTATTTAAGGCAGTTATTAAGATAAAAGCAGAGATTTAAGTATAATAATTTTAGCAAGCGAAACGTAAGGAAGCAGATACCGATAAAATCTAATCCTAGGGACAGTAAGTAAGTTAGTTTTACCGCAAACAAAAAATCCATCGTCAAATTTTATCGGGGAGGAAGCAGCACACCATTTTTCGTTCGTGTTCCGGAGAAAATTTTCGCTCCGCGTGAAGAGGAAGAAAAAGAAGCAGCGACTGCTGGCAGGTAGGAAGACGAGTAGATAAAGTGCTAGCGCTCCGCTGATTTTTTTGGTTGGTCTGGTTAAAGTGTGCCCCGTATTTTCGGTGCGTAAGTGCAGAAAGAAGACGAAGAAGGAGTTGAAGCGCGGTAGTATTTTGGTCACGGACTGGTAGATCCGTGAAGGTAAATTTTTGGAAAACTAGTTTCGTGAGTTTCGGAGAGGACTGTCCCAGATCAGAATAGATGCATCCGTCGAAGAAGATGAATGCTGCCGAGCTGGACGATCACGAGAAGGGCAAGCTGTTTGTCGGCGGTCTGTCATGGGAGACGACCCAGGAGAACCTGCAGCGGTACTTTGGAAGGTTAGTGACATGGGAATTTCATTTTTATTTTTTTTTTCTATCTAGCAAGTGTTTTAATTCAATCTGTTGAATGCTATTCGTATATTCTGGGGGTTTGGCTTTCCAGACTTAGCCAAAAATGCTCAAATGCTCTTCAATAATGCTCAATACCAATGCAGTGATTCTTAGCTTTAAAATCAGCCTACATTGCAATATTGTTAACATTTCGTTGTAGGCTTTGTCGGGATGAGTAAACCTTCCTGGACTAAAATCCTTCTAAGAGAAATAGTTGTTAAAAAAAATTGCCCAAGTGCCTGAGATTGAGAGTTTAAATTTTGGAACCTTATCTCAGTTTGAGTCAGAAAATTAAAAAAAAATGGGTTGGAATTTTTGAAAAAGCTTCCTTAATCTTACATCTTAAATTAAAATTTGAAATTTGAAACTCTTTTGTACTCTGACATCTGAACTCGTCATGAAGTCTGACACCTTGAATAAGTCTAAATATGTTAAATGACGTATTGAATCAGAACTCTGAATATGTTAAATTCTTGAAAATATGAAGTCTAAACTTGTTGCTGCAACCAAAATAGCCTAAGTTCAGGCTTGAGGGTTGTCTTTAATAAGCTCATATAGTCTAAACTGTGATTTACCCATTCAATCTCCTTCCTCGTACAGGTATGGTGAGGTGATTGACTGCGTGGTCATGAAAAACAACGAGACGGGTCGCTCCCGCGGTTTCGGCTTTGTGACCTTTGCCGATCCGGAGAACGTTGGCCGGGCTTTGAACAATGGACCGCATACGCTGGACGGGCGGACGATTGATCCGAAGCCGTGCAATCCGCGATCGCTGCATAAGCCCAAGCGTACCGGCGGCTATCCGAAGGTGTTCCTGGGTGGTCTGCCCCCGAACATAACCGAGACCGATCTGCGTGGCTTCTTCAGCCGGTACGGTATCGTAATGGAGGTGGTCATCATGTACGACCAGGAGAAGAAGAAGAGCCGTGGCTTCGGATTCCTTTCGTTTGAAAACGAAGCTTCGGTCGAACGGGCCACGGCTGAGCACTTCGTCAACATTAGTGGCAAGCAGGTCGAGATCAAGAAGGCCGAACCCCGCGATGGAAGTGGTAACAACAACAGTATGAATGCCGATTCCTACCAGTGGGGTTCACCTCAGGCTCCTCCGATGGGCAATGGACAGATGGGCGGACCACCAATCAACATGCAATCTAACATGATGCAAGGCTACCAGGGATGGGGAGCGTCTCAGCCTCAGCAAGGTTACGGAGGCTATGGTGCCACTGCTGGAGGAAATGCCTATCAAGGATGGGGTGCTCCACCACCACAACAGTGGGGTAACTACAATGCCACCCCACAGCAGACCCAGGGCTATGGAGGATACGATATGTACAACAGTTCCGGAGCTGGCTCAACCGGTGGATATGGATCGGGCAATTGGAACACCTGGAATATGCCCCCAAATACTGGATCTACCGGTTCAGCGGCCGATATGTACTCGAGGCCACAATCTGGCCCAGCGGCTGGTCCGGCAGGATCGGCTGGCCCAACGGCTGGAGGACCATCAAAGCCCGGTTCCGAATACGGTGGAGGATCTGCGTACGGATCTGCTGCTGGAGCTGGTGGATACGGTGGATACTATCAAAACGAACAGAACACAGCTGCTGCATACAACCGACCACGATCGGCTTACGGTGGTGGCAACGATGCTTCTTCCCAACCTCCCTATCCAGCATTTTGAGAGATGACGACAAGCAGGATGCAACTTCCGCCGCAGCAGCATCAGCAATCGCAACAGCAACAACAACAGCCGATGCCGCCGCAGCAGATGCATTTTGCCCAGCACCATCAACAACAGCAACAACAACATCATCTCCAGCAGCAACAACAACAGCACATTGGATCCGGACTCGGTGGTAGTGGCGGCACGGGTGGCATTCCCGGCGTTGCTTCTATCACTGCATCCGGCACTATTGGCGGTATCAATCCTTCGGCGGTTGCTGCGGCTGCTGCTGCAGTTGGGGCATCCTCCTTTGATCGAAGCCTGATTGGAACGAAATCTTGAACGCATTGTGAAGAGATGAGAGAACTATTTCTTATTATTTTAAACTTGAAAAAAAAACTAATTATACATAATATATATATATTACAAAAACAAGAAAGCACTATCTAAGGAAAAGGAAACAATTATACATATATTATTATTAAAAGAGAAGTAATAAACGCAAAGAGAAGTTTTACATAATGAATGGGAAACATCATGTAGAGGCACAGACACACTCATACACCCTCAGACACAAAGACAGAAAAGAAAACAAGATAAGCTGATCAATTGGAAGATAAAAAAAAAACAACTAAGAAAAAAACTGGCAAACATCGTAAGCGTAAGCGTAAAATAGAAGAGCCCCCATTTAATATAAATAATACAAAGCAAACATATGAAGAAAACTCTAATATTGATTAGTCTTAGGAACGAAGCAAACAAACAGAATCGTTAAAAAGGATAAAAAATTGTTCAAAGCTATATTAATATAAAAATGACAGAAAACCAAAATAAAAGGCAAAATTTTTGTGAGAAAAATTACAAACCAACAAAATTTATTCACTTTGCAGTAATTCGGCGAGAAAAATCTGTCATCTACTCTACTGCATGAATGATGCGAAAAACATCGATTTTACTGAGACGCTAAAGCTAGAAATCTGAAGAATCGCGGAATCAACGTGGAAAACAATAAACTCTCACGCTCACAAAGAAATTCACTTTTGCATTCGTAATACATTTTTTTTTTCAGCAAAGCCAACCATTAAAAGTAAAATCACAGTAAAAGAAAATCTTTCAGTAGTGTGAACGATAATCAAAGATCTTAGACTCAGCCGTGTATTTTTTTTTAAAATATTCTAGAACCACAAATCAAGATTTAGGAAGAACTACAACAGTACTGAACCTGTTACTCCAATGTAAACCGCTCGGCTTTCGGAGTCGATGTTTCATTTCTACCCTCACCCACACCTTATGAACTTTTTTTGTTCTAAAATTTTTTTCCCATACCTTATAGTTCGTTGTGGTAATAGAAAAATTCCTGCTACGGGAAGCAAAACTTAAGATTTAAAGCAAAAACGAATCATTCACTGAAACAATGATGATAACTTTACCTAAAACACACAACACACAGAATAGTAAGCAAAACACAAACGAGGAAGAAAACAAAAGAAACAAAAAAAAACAGCAAAATCCCGTTGAAATGCATGATGCTTTGAGTTGAAGGGAAGTGTCCGGTGAAGCGGTCTGGTCCACCTGTTTGGTCGGATCTTGTTGACGCGTATTCTTGTCGCAACTGAAGAAAGGCTACCCATCGCTAATCGATCCAAGCGGTGTGCGACCGTTTATCGGTGTTTCCCTCCCTGCTCGATGAATATAACCTAAAGAAAATAGTAAGAAAAAAACTCGTTTGTAACCTTTTTTTAAATGTTTGTTTTCTCTAGAAACGGAACGATAAGGATCATAGAAATACATTACTATACTTAATCAGGTACCCATAATAATTAAAAGTGAACAAACAAACAAACGAAATATTTAACAGTAGGGAGTAACAACCTAAACTAGCAAGGACAAAAGCCGAGAAAGAAGGTTTCGGGGAATGGGCGTGTGTGGCAAAACTCGTGAGTGAAGAACGTGAGGGAGTTTTTCGGAAAAGACCTGTACACAAACGAGGTCACTTCCACTGATTATCATCACTGACCGACACTTTGCCACTTGCCGTCCCCGGAAAACGCGTTTAAATAATTTTCCATGCTTGCTATGTGTACACTCTTCTATAAGAAGCACCTTTAGGAGGTTTAAAATACCTGTTTTTTAAATGATAATTTTTCCTATTTTTGTGGATAAGAGACTTGTCAAGTCGGCTCAGTTAGACTTTTTTTTTATAAATTTATCATTAAAATAGTGTACTCGTCGTTTGTTCTTTTTCTTTTTGTTCTGTTTTAAGTTTGTTTTTCCACCGGTAAATTCGTTCGTAAGGCTACATTTTAAAGAACCGCGCAACACGCTAAGCTGCTCCTCCGCATTTTTTGTTTTTTCTATTCTACTTGAGGTTCGGGGCGGCTAAGGTCGGTGTGAGCAAGTTACAAATTAAAATCCTTATTAGTAAGCGTAAAACAACAAAACAAAAAACTTCAGCACTCTTAGAGGTACGATTTATTTTTTTCTTTCTTTCTAAATTTAACAACCACGAACTGTAGAAAGTGTTAAAATCATGTTTAAGGCCAGACCGAGAATCCTTGTAATAATTGTTAGATTTTGAGATACTATATATTGATGAACAGGTAAATTTTAAGCAGAAGGAAGTGTTTCTGCTTTTTTTCGTACAACTTGGCGAGCTAGAAACTTTCCTTCTCAAAAGTGTCGCGTTTAAGCTTAATTTAAGGCAGAAATGAAAGATACTCCTAATGGATTCGTTTTTTGTTTGATTTTTAAGATTAACTAACGATTAGAAAGCTGATGTTGAGCAACTGATGAAACTGAGATATGCGTATTTAAAGAGAAAAAAAACCTTAAAATAAAAACAAGAAGCAAAAGCGCGAAACGAAAGGGTAAAGATCGTGTAGTAGAATATTATTATGGGTAAGTTTGATGATAAGTCTGTAAAATTCAACAACCACCAACAATAACAAAAACAACAACAAATTAGCAAAGCTGAGACAAACAGTCACAAATTGTATAAGCTCCCAGAAAACAAATCTAGAAAACTGTGAATTCTTTTCTAATAAGGCAGTACACATTTAAGAGGAAGTCAAGAGGATTTAAATTTTAACGAGCACTCACAAAGCTCACAGAAAGCTGAGTCTAGAGTAGAACATAAAAAACATACATACATACGAACAACACACTCACACACATACACATGTGAACTCAAACCTGATTAGTAAAGTTGAGTGGTAAAAAAACCATAGATCCGGTTAAGATAAATTTAAAGAAATTGAAACCAAACGAATAACTATCAGCAAAATTGAGTTTCCTTTGCGTTTATGTTTTCCAAATCCAATGAAGAATGAATCAACATAACTAAACAACTAGAACCGAGGCAGAGAGAGTGAAATACTTCTAAAAATTGCTCTTTTTGCGTACAACATCGTAGGACAAACTCCCATTTTTGATGAATGCTAAAGAAATCGAACAAAGTGATATAGTAAAAATTATGAACATCAAACACTTGGATGATAAGAGTGGAAGTGGAGAAATTACCTAAAATCATCTCAAATCCTACAGCAGAACAGTTTTATACTTTTTGTGCGTGTGTCTGGAAGTGGAATAATTAGTTTTCTTCGTAAAGATTTGTACAAAAAAAAACAACGTTAAAAGAACATTTAAGTAAATTTAACCTTACACACAACACACAATCTCTATTTACCTGATCCCCTTTCCTGACTTCATCATCCACCCACATACACAAACGAAGTGGCGGAATGTTACTCCCGTTTGTGCAAGAGTGGTTCGTCCTTTGTCCAATTTCCCTAATTCCAAATGCCAATCACCCGCCCACCAAACAGGAAAACAGTAAATAGAGCAAACAATCAATATTGAGTAAATTTAATTAATCATATTTAAACTGAAGTGATTTTGCGAAACAAATTACAGATAAAATCTATTAGAGAGAGGTAAAAGCTTAAAACAACAAAAAAAAAAACAAAATCACAACTTGGATGAGGGTGAGAATTTTTTCCTTTCCTTGGCTTTATGTTATTCCGTTTTATTTTTTTTTCCTAATTCTAATTAATCGTAAATATATATTAAACCAACAAGTAAAAACAAAAACAAACAATATAATCGTCATTTATCACATCTTTTTCGTTAGCTTTTTTTTTGTTCAATATTTTAGTTATTCGTATGTCGCAACGACGATTGATTGGAAAGAGACCAGAAGTAAAAAGAAAAAAAAAATCATTTAAAAATTATACAACAAAACACAACATCTTATCGTAATAGTAGTAGATATATTATTTTTTTTTTCTCGCAAGACAAAACAAACAATAATAAAGTGCTGATTCTTTTTTTTTTTTAATAAATCCTGTTCAAATACAGTAACAAAGAATGATGAAATAAAATGCTGAAAAATATTTATTTTTGTTGCCTTTATTTATAAGTTGTTTTCAGTTGTGAAAATTCTTATATTGGTTCTGTTTTGTTCTTGGTTTAGTTAGTATGTTTATGTTTGTAGCTGGATTACCTACTTGCAGGCTGATATTTTGAAACAGTCTGCTATTTCGACGAACTTGGGTCAGAATCGAAGTTGTTCGTCTTGTTGAACTTCAATTGAGAACAAGAAATGGGCGTGTCTTTTTGTCCAGGATTGGTCACAGCAGAGGTTGAAGACGTGCAACATGATCATCGGCAAAGGGTGACGCTGCCGAGGCAATTTAAATGAGAATCGTTGGATGAAAATTGAAATGAAGAACAGGCGGAGAGGCAAGTATGGGATTTATAGGATAAAGTAAAAACGATAGTCTTGGAACAAAAAATGGGCTAGACACTAGACGACTCGAAATACTTACTTCGCCTGACTTCTGTGTGGACGCTTCAGTAAAACGACATTTCGGATAGGCTTGATTTCTAAAAGCCTATCCGAAATGTCGTTTTACAACTGCAGCGCTACGTAGAATAAGCCTCAATGTATTTTGATACGCCTTTGCTCCGGATCAGCTTTAAGGGATGAATGACTGCATGAAGTTAAAATTCAACCAATTCATAAATCCGCATTGGCTAACTGTTAGAGCAAATTCACTCGTATTGGAAAAAAGTGAGAGAAATTTTGACACTCTTAGCAAATTTTGAAAACTTTACCATGCAAAAACATTTTTAAGATCTGGAACCTTCAGGTTTTTTTACAACACGTGTTTTATTTTCGCATGCTGTGATGCAAAAATAGCAATATTTCTATCACAAACGGCTGAAATAGAAACAGTGCTGTAAAAAATACAACAAGCAAAGATCTTGAATACATTCTAACATGGTATGTCCTACAAGTGTCAAAATTTCTACCACTTCCTCCCAACACGAGTGAACTTGCTCTTATGATCGAACTTCGCTCCAAAAAACCACGTGTGGACAATTGAAAAAATGCGTTTATTCTTACTGAGGGCTAACTAACATGTGAAAATTTTGTTTGTTTCCCTAGCAACTCTAAAGTCAAGGCTAACTGTCTCGGTATACTTACTTCGTAGAGGAAGACTGGATGAATAAGCATGAAAGTTTAAAATTTCAGAAAAAAAACCTATCTGTTTAGGAAGTGAGGTCAAAATTATCTCTTTTTCGCCAAACGAATTGTGTGTTGTATCATAAAACTTGTATGTAAACATTTCATTTCTTAGCTGCGCTGCAGATTTTAGCGAAGATTGCAACTTAGTTAAGTATATTGTTTGTTAAGCTATTTCTTCTTTTTATTTTGACAAGTTTCATTTAAGGGTTCGAATCCATGATTGATATGTTTCAAAATGAAGAAGTCAGAGAACAATTCTTTCCTAGGAGGGCCAAAATGGAAGTGAAACTCAACTTATAGAGGATAAAATATTACCACAGTAAGAGAAGAGCCAGGGGTTGGTTCAAGTGCTTTTTGCGATAAGTTGATATGATACCTAATCTTTGCCCTCTTTAAAGTCGCTATCATAGTTTTAAACGTCCCTAACCAACCATTCTCCCGTTTTTTATCTTTCTCTCAATAGTCAAGGATTAAGAGAAACCATCAGCCAAACGAGACAAAACAAAAAAACCTAATTAGGGCACTTATAAGTATAAGATTAAAGAAAACAAATATGAAACTACAGCTATAACAGACATTTAAGAACAAAAACTAATGACAAAAAGAAGATACATAAGGAAAATGAAAAGACTGGTTACTATCTATATTTGATTTAAGGAAGAGGATGTAAGGATTAACCGAGTTAAAATTCTTTACACGTATAATAACCTACAGTGGTAAGATCGAGGATAAAGTAAAAGTGATAATTTTAATTGTTTTCTAAATTGATGGTTAAGAGATGTTTGAGGATATGTAAAAAAAATCAAGTGCAATGAACCTTTCCCGATGAAGAAAAATATTGAAAACCAATAAACACGATTAGTGATTCATAAAGAGAGTTGATTCTTTAAATAAACGAACAAAAACAACAAGCATATTTAGCTGCGACAGGTATCGCTAGTAACGGCACTTATCCAAGTTGGCGTTGACTAACTTTCAGTGACTATTTACATTACCAAATCAAGAAGCAAAATCAGGAAAGTCAAGGCCAACGGTGATTGGTTTTGTGCCGAGATACATACATATATTGTTCTACAGTTAAGTCACAGTTTTAAGAGACGAAGCAAAAGTATTTTAGGCATATAGAATTTCAGCTTCTCGTAAAGTCAAATTCGAATACTCTAGTGCGCTTTAAGGATTTAGCATAGGGAATTTTGTTTTGGGGACAAGAGTTAAAAAAAAGAACTCCTAGTTTTTGGAACCGAAAGGAAGAATTGTTCTCGAAAACTTCTGAAAACGTGTCTCACCTTGATCCGAGTTGAGACCCACCAAACCATCTTCATGTTACCCCATGTTCTGACTAATGTTTGCACTCGAATCTGTTCTGCTGAGCAACAAGTGACAACTTATCTGAAACAGCTGTAAATTGTTATTCTAGGATGGTTAAGCAGTTACTGTAGAAGCGAAACGACAAAAACAAATTAAAACAAGAAACTCACAAGAAAAAAAAATTGTTGCAAAAGTCAAACATTAGCTACATTTATAATACGAACGTGAAACAAAACAAAAGCATACATATATTACAATTTTAATTTTCGCATTGCCTTATTAACTATAAAGAAGAGCATTTAATACAGAGAACGGAAAGTAGCAGGCATAAAAAAAAAGTGGAAACCGCTGGGAGAAATTAAAACTCAGAATGTAAACAACAACAACATAAGCAAAAGAAAACTCAAATAAATTTGAACAAATAGATCAGGATTAGGAGATAATATCGAGGGCAGAAAACAAAAATAAAATGTTGAATATTGTATAACAGCGACCCAAGAGGCGTCTTGATGCATAAATATTTTGATTAAGTATATCAATGTATTCTGAATCTTAAGCAAGAATTCTGATGAGAAAGTACTATAACTTAACTATATGTAACATATGTGGAAATACAATTTTAAAAACATAAACACAATATGGTATTGAACTTGATGTAATTAAAAATATAAACACATTAAATAATATCTATCGAACAAAAAGGTTAAATATGAGAAAAAAAAGAGGAAGTGAAAAAGAAAAACCAAACAAAAAATGAAGTTGGAATGCCGGACATTTTTCATCCGGGTAGGCCAAAAAATTCTGTTGAGACATTTTCATCTATAAACAAAAACCAAAAAGGAGAAAAAAACAAAGCAAGATTAAAATAAACGTTGTTCAAAACTATATAGGCTTACTTTGGTATCATATTTAAGTCGCGCATATTTGCAAACAACAGCATAAGTATATATTTTTTGTACCAAAAGCTCGTGTATTTCAGAAATGTGAAAACAAACAATGGTAGATGATTCAGACAAACTAACTCCTCAATAGTCAGAAAACAGTCAAAATAGTTCATCAGATAGCAAAGTAAAAGAAACACAAAGAACGTAGAAAACCAGAGAATTTGAGCAAAAATAGTAACCTCCGAATGCAGAAGAGGACGACACACACATACAGAAAACGAGATGTAAATTGTTACATTACTGGTTTTTTCACATTCTCACCCAAAAAAAAAACTCACTTGATGTAAAACAAAGAAGAAAAACAAATCCATTGAGGATTGTGCAAAAGAAAAAAAAATACATACAATAGAAATAATCCAATACAAAAAAAAAAACAGATGAGATATCCTGATCAAAAAATCAATCCATACTTCACTTGTTTTATGAT
>NW_026598724.1:0-25000 GCF_029784155.1 Uranotaenia lowii
GAGGGGGGGTCTCAGACCATAATAGGAACCTTCCCCTGCCTCCAATACCCCACCCTGCCAAGTTTCACTCAAATCGGTTCAGTAGTTTCCGAGTCTATAGGGAACAGACAGACAGACAGACAGACAGACAGATAGACAGACAGACAGAAATTCATTTATATATATATATAGATGTAAATATGACATCGTAAATATATATGCCTACAAACTACGTTTTAATAAATTATCATTGAAAATCTTCAAATCTATTTAAAACCCTTTTTTAACTTATTGTTCCGCAAGCGATGATTCCAATCATTTGAAGTAAAATGGCCTACAGTAGGCCTCAAAAGATTTGCACAGAATACCCCAGAAAAGGTAAAATATTCACAAAAAAGCAATCAAATGCTGCTGTTGGAAATTTTGTTTTGGCTTTCAATTTTGCCTAGACAATCAGGAAACTCAAAATGAACCAAGATAATAATGAAAAATGTATTTCAAGTTAATATTTTGTCCTTTCTAAATTTAATAAATTTTTAATGGATCACGTCCACCAAATAATGTGTAAATAAGCCAGAATTTTCGATATTCTAAAATTTTCCTCGATTTTCCAGATCAAAATAACACTTCCAAGGGTTTTACAAAAAAACGTTAGGCGCACAGTGGTTTAAAATATCTGAAACCAGACGCAAAGTCAAAATTTTGAAGTAAACAATAATATAATCTTTTGAATTTTAATTTTGATTCATAGCTCTAACATACAAGGTACTTTTCAAAAATTAAAACATGAAAGAGAAGCAAAAAATTTATTAAAAAACAAATTCGAAAGAAAAATTTCTATGTTTAGGTTATGAATTGGAATCTATTTATCAGTTTAGTGGAGAAATGCATCTTAAATTTCACGGGTTTAAAGCAAAGTTTACAACTCGCTAAACAACAGCACTACAGAAAATTTTGGAAATGTCTCACTAACATACTTTTATGGATTGAGCGAAAAAATAAGTAGACTACTCATAGAAAACCATCGCATAATTGCGTCTTCGAGACCCACAAATTTTCAACTTGTTTATTATTACACAACTAGAACCGGTTTGAAATTGCCTTTCTAGTAAATATAAATTTATTGCGGAAGTTAACAGAAGAAATAATCGAAATATATTGAAAAAAGTGATCAATATTACCCCGGATTACGGTACCTTCGAAAACTCATCGAAAATTCTGTTCTTCGTATTTTGTGAATCTAAATTTATCTACTGTGACCAGAGTTGTCAATGTGCATGATTTTTTAAGATTTGCCTGATTTTGCCTTATTTAGTCATTTTAAACAGAATGATGCCCATTTTTAACCCTTATCCGCAATAGATTGTAAAAATGACATTATTACAACTTTGGAGGCTTTATTCAGGCGCATCCAAATAACGAAAATTCTCCCATGGAATCTCCCATGAATTCATGAAATGTTACCTGAAAGGCTTGACAAAAAAAAACATAGTATCTAGAGTGTTAATTTTAAGCTCTTCACCTAAAATCGCTGTATCCCGCTTGTTTCTCAATCGTACAAATCGTACATAATTTAAAAAGTTAGAAACCTTGTAACGTAACGCAAACATGATACTCAGATAATATTCAGCTACAACCAATCGTTTTTATGTTATTCAAGGTCGAAGAAAAACATCTTCGTAAGATGCATCGGAACAAAAAACTTAGTGCCAAAGAAAGCTGGTGTTGAAAACTGTATGTTGGACATATGCATGTTTATTTTTAAGATTATTGTCACAAAAAGAGTAAAAAAATATGTAAAACCCGTTCTATTCAATCGATCAACAACCAGAATTGTATCAGTTACTGTAAAAAATGTTGAACATAGGATAAGAAAGTTGCAGTAATTTTATACATTTTTATATCATGAGAGTTTCAAAATACGAAACACAGTTGATTGACAAATTTTCAAGGAAAGGTGTTCTTTTGAAAAAAAATTCAATCTGCATTTTCTCTTATTATTCTTACGTCTAAATTTACTTAGCACGAACTTCAAAGTAAACTTAGTATTTCTACAATGTAATTGTACTCATAAGAAAGGTTATTTCATACCAATTCTAGTGAAGTAATTATATTTGCGCTGAGATGTTTCCCAAAAGGATGATAGGCGGACTCAACTGTACTTAAATCGAATACAAAAGTTGCCTATGCACTACTCTATGTGACACTTTAAACTTAATTTGTGATCTAAATTTTGTTTCTTATATGCGAATTTCTAATCTTACCGAGCTTTTAAAATGAATTTCTGTTCGGAAATCTGAATGTTTTGAAAATCATGATAATAAAATTGAGATTTCGAATCCCATTTCCAGCACATGATTCGTAACAAATAAGAAATTTGAAGACGACAAATGTTGTTGTATTTTCCAATCCATGGAATATTTTTGTGAAAATTGGAAATTGTTTGGAGAATGAACTTAGAATTTAGTTAATCATTGAGCTGAATCGATTGATACCAATATAAAGTGATCTAAAACTCATAATCTATTATACGGTTTTTGCACCACTTTTTTACATTTTTTGTGGTCATGATCTTAAAAAAAATCAAAAAAAAATCTATGCGAAACGTATAGCAAGTGAATTTTGTTTTGAGCATTTCGTAGTTTTTTCTCGACTTTTCTCGAACTTTTTTCCTTAGACATGAAATAACGGAAAAATAAAGTGTTGTAGCTGAAAATTACCTTAGAATTATATTTGAGCTACATTACGAAGTTTCAAAAATTATAAATTGTTATACATATCGAATGAGAAACCAGACATATATAGCGGCTCTAGTCAGGAGTGTCAAATCGACACTCCAGGGACTGTAACACGTAAAATTTTCTGCGCCACCTGCGCGCCACCTTTTTGTCATCAGTTTACAAATTCAAATGAGTGTGTTACTCAATTCCTGATCTTGATTTTTACTCAGATCCTGATCTTGATTAATGCCCTCAGCGAATAAAATGAATACAACAGAAAACTTCAACTAAAATTTATAATTCTTCTACAAATAGCATTCTAATGAGTTTACTTAATGCAGTATGCGCGGCTCGAAAGTAATTCTTGTCACGGAAATAAAATGCTGCTATCAAAGATAAACGAAAAAAAAAGACAAAAAAACAGAAGTTCAACCTTTCTGTTCCGACTGACAACAATCCTTATCAATGCATTGAGCAAAATCTATAATCCAATCCAGAATCTAGGACCAGGATCAAATTAAGACATTTGATCATGGTCCAGCATCAAGAAAAGGATCTGGTTTTAAATCAGGATCAATATGAAGAACAGGCTCCAGATCAGTATCAGATTGGTATCAGAATTTAGGATCAAAATTGAGATTAGGATAGAGTTTTAGATCTGGTTTCGAGTTCTAGATCAGGATTGCCATCAAGATCGTTTCGGATCCGGATTAGGATCGAAATCATAATATGTTTCAAATCAGAATCAGAATCAACTATTAGAACCAGGTTGGAATCCAAATCAAAGATCCACGATCAGTATCAAGATCAAGGTCCAGGATCAGTGTTATGATAATAAGGAATCAGGATCAGTAAAGATATTTAAAAATCCCTACAAGTTACACGAGTTCTGGAAAACAGGTTTTGTTTCGACGTCCCATGGCGTACTTTAATAGCCCGATTAAGGTCAACAATCTATCTGATTTTTTTCTATTACAAAAAAAAACTTCTAACCTGAATCTATTTTGAAAAAAAAACTCGATTTGAAGGAATGACAAACTAATCAATGTTTTTATCACTTCTATTTTCTCGGGATGAAAAAGCTACGCACTGATGCTTAAAATCCCTTGAGAAAAAAATAAAACACCTATAATAATAATTCTGAAAGTTAATGGTTTAAAATGGGTAAGAAAAAAATTATTAGAGAAGAGTAATAATTGATTGAAGATTTCAAAATGAATTGAAAAAAGGATTCAAGAAACAAATTTAACAACCTAGCTCCAGTTTTCTTGCCAGTTCCCTGCAGCCTATTCCAGAATAATGTCTCTCATGCTTTCCCAAAACGGAAGCCTTTGAGCCCAACCTCCATGCACATCATCAGATCATTCAGTTTATTTTCCCGGACTTCATTCTTCGGATTCTCAGCAATGATGAGTACGACCGACGACGATACAAACCAGAGAACGAGGCTTGGCCTAGCTAGTGCCAAAACATTTGGCCAACCGTCCACTCCAGTTCATTTCTATGCTCTGCTTTCGATCTGGAAGCCAGTAGCATTTTAAATTTTTCATGAAGTCGAATGGAATGTGACACACTAATGATGATGATATGCGAACCAGAGAGCGCGGAAGCAAAACTGCCAGTAGAAGTTGTTGGTGGCCAGGCCAAGCCAGTCAGCAAAAGTCAGGCAGGGCCATTCCATTTTTTCCAGGGTCAGGTCGAATCGGTCCAGGACTCATTTCAGTCCTTCTACCCGTTGCCCAGCTCCTTCCACTTTCCTCAACTACCGTACACAAAAAATATTCTGGCGTACCTTCCGGAAAGCAGAAAGTAGACGACGACGCCGATGCTTTCAATGAAACAATCATCTGTTTTTCTACTCTGGTCCTGGCCCACACAACGAAAGATAGACCACAAGAAAAGCCAGAAGAGTTCCGGTCGGAATCAGTCTCGGCTACGGTCTCAGGCTCTTGCTCAGTTGTGCCCTCAGGCAGTATTCGATTCAATTAGTATTTTATTGAGATTATCGTTATCGACCTCCTGAACTCTGCTGGCTTTAGCTGTATTTTTTTGACTTTCTCTCTTTAGCTCCGGTTCTGTTTTCGTACTTGCAGCATCGTTCTGGATTTGGTCGAGAAAATGAGGAAACTTGAGGAAATCCGAATTCATTTGGACTAATTTTCGAATTAAAATTGCAAGAAGCTTTCATCCCTTCTAGGTACATTTTCCGTGCGGGTTTGCGGGAAATTTTCGCAACAACAGCAACAGGGATGTACCGGTAAGTATAAAGCGGGAAAAGGGCCGGACAAGTGGGAACTGTTTTAATTATCGATTTCATATTATCAACTTCAGCATCAACTTCTATCGTACAAAGCTTTTAAGACTACCGGGAGTTTTATGGAAGGGATTGTGATGTCAAGCTCGAAGAATTGTACCTAATAGGAACGAGGGTAAAAAACGATAGACATAACGCCTAGGATTAATTGAAAGCAATAATATTTAAAAGTGGTGAGATTGATTTTAATCATTCTTGACTTATGAATACAGAACACTGCAGAGAAAATTGAAAATAGGTTATGTGCAGAAGACGAGACACATGTAAAAAATATCCTTCATGAGGATACTTCGCATAGATTAGATGTCACACTTTTGAACATTTTTCAAATTTCGTCTTGTAAAACCATTAAGATTTTTCGCGGAAATCTTCCAAACCCAAAGAAAAGGTTTCAAAATTTCAATGCTGCTCGGCGCTAACTCTATGCCAAAAATGCGCTGAAAAGTGTACTGTACCAAAGATGATATTAATTGGAAAAGCACTACTGGCATAGACTCGTGATCCTAAGCAAAATGATGCACGACCATTCCATTCAAGCGAAACGAGAAATACACTTTATGGGGTTTTCATCTTTTTGAATTATTTATCCCAAAATAAAAAAAAAAGTGAGAATCGATCCCAACGCAACATCCTTATTTCGACTTTCCAGAAAGATAATCTTAACCAGTGTACCAACTGAGTCAGTTAGCAAAAGAAAGTATTTTATCGTTTTTGTTTTTTGTTTTTTTCTGGGATTTTAACGCTTTCGCGTTATTCATCCCTTAGTAAGTATTTTATCATAGTTATTCTACCACGCCCAATCACAAAAAACGTACTGCATTTGGTCATCCTCCTTTGTTTTTTATGGCTGATTGTTTCCATCCTGCTTTCTCATGTGATGAGATATGGGATATGTTTGATTTTGTTTTTTTTAGATATATGCGATGCGGTTGCCAGCGATGAGAAAGCTTGTTAGTGCCAGTCCGGCATAGAATCTTATGCCGATAATTCCACCTTCAAGGAAGATCGTTATTGGAGTAGAGTCTGAGTTGTTGTGGGTGCAGTATTATTGTTCAGAGAGAATCGAAATCGACTTATGTCAGCAAAGGGACGTAGCAAATCTGAACTTATTTCACTTATGATATCATAAAATTAGTAGTGAGTTCGAAGCTTTCTCCTTTTCCTATGAGAAAATAAAATTTTAACAGTTTGTTAATGAATAAAATCTAATCTTAAGCTCTTATTTACATAATTTCTCTCAATATGAGAAAAAGTTCAGATTAACACACATCAAATTTCTTCTTTAAACTATTTATTAGACCACTTTGTTTTAAGAAAACTGGAAGGCCTCTAAAGAGTATTTCAATTTTATTAAGGAATTTTTAATATATTTTCATTATTTTTAAAGAAAGGTGAGTAAACTTTAAGATTTGCTATCATACAAAAACTAGCTGACCCGGTAAACTTCGTATTACCTGTTACTTAATAAATCATTGGAAAATGTTTACAGCTCTTTAACGTCTTCGTGCTCGTGAATCAATTTTCATGAAAATCGTCTCCAAGTTGTTCGAGTTTTGTCCCGTTTCTAGTTGATTTTGTATAGGAGCCGATTCATTCCGACCGACATTCCGACGCCTCCATTTTTATATATAAGATAGCAGGAGGATATGATTTTGTATGAGAGCCCCCCTTCCATAAAAAGTGAGATTCTAGAAACTATTATACAAACCATCTCTGACCTGAAAACCTTCGGATACCAAATTTCACTTAATTACGACCGACCATTCATACGTGATGGTGTTACAAAGGAAACGCCTCCATTTTTATATATAAGACACAACCAAAATTATGGCAGAGGATAAGGTACATCTTGAACTTGATGGGAGTTTTATGATAAGTCATATAGAGGTTCCAAAGAATTTCTTACGTCAATTTATTGAACGATCTTCTTAAAATGTGCTTCATATTTATGAACGATTCTTAACTAATTCCATTTCAAAATAAAATATTTTGACGCTAGTAATAATTTCATTTTCGATTTTATAATTAACATCACATTTCATTTAAAATTGGTGGCTAATACTTTTTCAATCTTTACATAATTTCATGGCTTTTCAAGTCTAAGGTATTGGTTCTTGTATATATCACAATCACTTGAAATCCCGAAACTATTTAATTTTAATTATAAAACAATGCAAGTTGAGAGAACAGCTTTGGGCAATAATTGAATAATGTAAAATAACGATGGTAAGACTGCATGAAATTATAAAAAAGCGAGATGTGAGGACAGCTTTGGAAAAAAAAATTTAAACTCAATCGAGTTGATAACAGTTGTTCGAAATCGTCAAAACAGTGCAGTGGGTTATGAAAGCAAAACTTTAATTTTTGAAAAAAAAAAGAGATAAGATCCAGTTAAAAGTGTTTGAAATTATAAAATAGAGTGAGGTAAGAAAAAAAACTCACAAAAAATGGGAACAATTTCACTCAAGCAAGATAAAAGGAAAGCTCGAATTTGTGGAAAAAAGTATGTTGAGAAAAAAAATTAAAAATGGGATGAGATTACATGGCTTTGGAAAGTGCAAAACTTTAATTTTCGATTAAAAAAAAGAAATAAGATCAAGTTAAAAGTGTTTGAAATAGTAAAATAGAGTGAGATAAAAAATCAACTCACAAAAAATGGGAAATAATGTACTCAAGCAAGATGAAAGAAAAGTTCGAATTTGTGGAAAAAGCGTCTGGAAAAAAAATTATAAAAATGGGACGAGATTACGGCTTTGGAAAGAGCAAGACTTTAATATTCGATTAAAAAAAGAAATAAGATCCAGTTAAAAGTGTTTGAAATTATAAAATAGAGAAAGATAAGAAAAAAACTCACAAAAAAATTAAAAAAAAATCACTCAAGCAAGATAAAAGGAAAGCTCAAGTTTGTGGAAAAAAGCATCTGGAGAAAAAAAATTAAAAAAATGGGACGAGATTACAGCTTTGGGGAAAAAACAGGGCCGGATTAAGCCATCGGGGGGCCCGGGGCAATTTTTCTCGGGGGGGCCCTATGATTCGATTTTTTCTCAAATGCTATCCCAGAGAATACTTAACATTTTAACCGTTCAAAAGAACTGGAGATGAGTTCAGTATACTGTTTTTGAATAGCCGTGTTGTCTGCGTAAATGATAGTTTCTGGTATCTTCAAATAAAAATTGTTAATTAATCAAGTGCAAACATTGCGGAAGACATTAGAAATTTCTCAAAATCGAAAGCTTCGATTTGAACTGCAAAATGCAATATTTAATTCGCATATTTTTTAAAAATATCCTTATCACCAATTAAAATACTCTAATTTAGAAAAAAATGACCAGATAGATATTTTGAATGATTTTCATTTCATCATTGATCGTCTGGTTTGTGCTTTATCGAAAAAAAAAAACAATTGGGAAGTATCATGAAGATTTGAAACGTAGAATAAAAAATTAACAAAATGATTAATTTCACAAACCATAGAGATACAGATATAAGAGTTTAAGAATTTAAAACTAAAAATCAGGTTATATTCAGAACCGCAATTCAGTGTCTCTAATCTAAATCAGAAATTCAAATCAAGTTTTGAGGAACAAAATATGAATTGAATGAAAAAAAGAGATTCGAAGTTACAATCAGAACCAAAGCAGGAATTGCACCAAATATGAATTTCAATTTTAACTCTTTGAAACCCATGAAAAAACCTTTTCATCCCAGTTTATGAATATGGTTCTCATCAGATAATAAAAATTGTAATCAAACTGTATAAAAAAAACTGTTATTCTTTGTGACAAAAGTTTCATAAGATGCCCTCTAAGCCAAAGGCGTAAAAGTGGAAAAATAATCGGTTGAAAAAAAAATCAGAATAGAGATTAAACACAGAATGAGTTTAGTACCTTAAACAAAGATCCCGAGTTCTAAAAATTCAGAAAAAAAAACCATGAAACTGAACTTCAGTAAGTGAAGAAACAACATAAGACTTGAAAATCTCAATGAATTGAATTTGGAAAAAGGTAAGATTTAAAACATAGAAATATTCATGTTAAGAGAGTTACTCAATGATATTGCCACTCAACTATGAGATCCTTTTTATTATAATTATAGAATGATCATTTCGAAAATGATATGCTGAATTCAGGATATTAACTTGTGTCAAATCAACTGAAAATGTTTCGAAACGAATTTCAAGTCCAAGACAGAAATTGGGATTGTACTGTAGATTGGTCCAATTTAAGCAACTACAGTTCCTTTTTTAGATTTTATTTCCAAAAATAGGTAGGAAAAGGGTTAAGAATTTAAAAACCAACGTAAATTTCAATAGTATTGATTGAAAAGTGAAATGTTATAATAATACCCGGTATCAACCCCCCAATGTTTATCATAAAGCTTCAATGTTCTCTCTTAGCACTGTGAGCCAGTTTTGATGAAATCAGCTGCTATTTTAGTGCTGTAACTTGGAAAGTTAACGTAATAATAAACAAGTTTATTTTGCAAGACGTTTGTATGTAATGAAAATGTGGAGATATTTTTCTTTATTTTAACTTTCCTGTGCAGAATATCCTGACTGACATGTTTCAATGGAAAAAAAATGAAATTTGGAGATGTTTGCCTCATATTCTTCCTAATTTATGTCGATTTATTTTCAAATTCAGTTTACATTATTTTTGGTCGATTTTTGGGTTGAACATTTTGAATTTCAATACTATTTTTTTGATATTTTCAGCCCGCAAAATTCGGGAGATCTTCTTCTCTGCTTACTATAGGGGGCCCCCTTATGTAAGATAAAAACTATTCAACATATTATTTCACTGGGGCCTCTTTAGTTGTTTTATTTCAAGTTTTCATTCCAAATTTCTAGTCTTGAATTTTTTTCATAGATTTAAAGAAATTGAAGTAGTATGATTAAAGTAATGTTGAAATATTTTTTCCCTCGGGGGGCCCCCTGAGCCGGGGGGCCCGGGGCAATTGCCCCCTTTGCCCCCCCCCCCTTAATCCGGCCTTGGGAAAAAATAAATCTGAATTCAAGCTAGTTGAGAACACTACTTTAAAGCAAGTTGAGAGGACAGGTTCCAAAAAATATTAAGAAAATTTAATTAAATATAGTTGAGAGAAAAGCCAAAAACTGTTAAACAAAGCAAGTTGAAAATAACTCCGGGAAAGGATGGAGATAACTGAGTTCAAATGAATTGAGAAGGCAACTTGAAACAGTGAAAAAGAGTGATGAGAAGACAATCTGAATATTTCAAAACTTGTCAACATTGGTTTTAAGATAGTTTGAAAATTTTAATCACAGCGAGATAAAAGGTTAGCTTGAAAGCAAAAATTGAAGATTCGAATTAACTTTAGTTTTTTTTTCTAAAATCCATTCGTTTAAAATTTTAGATTCAGCTCTACGAAACAAATCGGTTCTTGGTTTCCAACTTACAAATCTTTGTTGTGATCAATGACTGCCAATTTAAGTGTTGGCCTAGATACCGGAAGTGGCTCCGGGTAGAAGTGGCTCCAGAGACATCTTTCTGGAGCCACTGTTAAAAAAAAAATATGTAAACCCCTTATAGATGTGGCTCATTATTCTGCACAATGCGCAATTCTCTTCGTATCCTCACAATTTTAGTTTGGATGCATCATAAGCTAGAGCAAAAATAACTAGATCCCTAATCTTGTTCTGGAACTTGAAAGTATCAAAAGATCTTCTGTTTTGAGAGTCTTTTGTTACTTCCTCAAGAAACCTTTTCGATTTTCCAAATTCATGGTCTACGCCAAAACAATGTTCCGACAACTGCGTTGAAATAAGAAACACTCCTATACTATGCTTGACCCTAACCGGAAATCTTATATATCATGTATGAACTAGGAAGAAACGTTATCCGCCTGGCCACAAATCAAAATGTGTTGATACATCCAGTCGATTTTTCTCCAGGGAAATTTATTACAACCGTCCTCGACATCGTCGTCGTTGATTCAATGAGCGAAAATCCCACAGCTCGTTTTTGGAGGCTGTACGAGACACCAAACCGAACGGAAACGGAATGAACAAACCGAACAACAAACGGAGCAATGAAATATGGGCCAGTGGAAATGATTTTTACACATTCTTCAACAAATGGCACGCACCACTACTGTGTTGTCGCTGACTGATGATGGCGCGTTATTCGATCAATTTCCAGCGAATTACTTTCACCTGTGTTCTCTTTCGCGTTTGTCCCGGTGAAAAAAGCATGACTGGTTTTTTTCTGAGCTCTAGAAAAAATAGGACCACCTTCAAGAGACACAATGGGATAACTAATGGAAGTAAATACGTACTATACACAACTGAGTGACAATGGATGTATGGGAAGAATATCTTTATGGAATTTCAAAACCGTTCATGAAAATTTTGTTGATTGGCTCAAAAACTGACCTGTGAAAAAAATCAGCTCAACCGGACTTTATGTAGGGGTGCCTCAATGTGTTTAAAGATTCGATTTTGTTACCCCCAATTCCCTTGAGGGGACCAAAGGAAATCCGGAAATCGTTTTTTATGCCAAATGACTTGAAAATGCATAAAAAATTAAATCTGGTCAGTAGTGCTATTACAAAAACAAATTTCGTAAAAAAATTAAATGAATATAAGATATCATAAGCATAATATAAACTTTAAGTAATTCTTTCGATTTGCAATGGTGATTTTTGAGGGTCCAAAAACCGAAACTTTGATTGCCTTAAGGCACCCTTAAATCAAGTCCAATTGAGCTGAAATTTTGCACAGACCAAATTATTTAGATATTGTATTCAGAAGGTTTGCTGTGGAAATCTCTTATATGCCTCCAATTAATTTGAGAATATTTCAGAAATTTTCTGATCATGTATCAGGAAAGGGATTGGCTTAATAGCAGCACGATATCCAAACATACGGGAAAATTGAGCCTGACATACGAATCTGGATCACTACTTTTCAAACCAGTCAAATTGTCAAATATTTCCAGAAAAAACTGCTAAATGTATTCATAATCATCAGAACAGGTTACACGTAACAGAATTAAGCCAAGCCATAAGTAACCACCTACTCTGTTCATAAGTGGTACTATTTTAAAACAGTGTGAATTAACATACAGGTACCGTTACGCTCAAGGCGATTTCAAATATTTACCCAGGTTCCATTGAAAATGGATTGTAAAATTCATACGAACGACAGAATTTCAATTCCGTCACGAATAGTTTGGTTACAACTGCCGCGATTCGCCCAGCCACAAATTTAAATAATGAAAATTTAATATTGTCATGGGCGCAGGAGTTCTCTACCAGTTTGTAGGTGGGAACCTACCATTCGTAAAATAAACTATGGCCAGGAGGACTAGAATGAAATAAAAAAAACGGAGTAGATATTTACTCACCCGATAGTAACCGTCCTCCTTTCGGACGTAGGGCGCATACGGGCCATTCGTTTGGATGACAGCCTTCACCAGCGGCAGTTTGCTCTTGATTGAATAAATTTTCTCCATCTGCTTGGCATCATCCACGACCACGATGTTGGACCGGGAATTCTCCAGCACGTGCTGAGTCGATTCGGCGGAATTGGTTGTGTACACACCGGTAATGATACCACTACATCACCGGGAAATTGGCGCCAAGGTGCAAATCGTCATCGTCGTCGTCATTCCGGATCCAGAAAATGAAGAAGGAAGCAAGCGAGAATGGCAGACAAAGGGAAAAGATTGATTTCATTATTCAACGGCAGCGCAGTTCCACATTTACACGGTAGAGGGTGGCAGTTTGGTTTGGTTACATTTGAGAAAGGAAGGGCCATATCACATCACATCTCACATTGTTCTTCTTACCCTGCATGAATGGCAGCCAGCTCGGAAATGAACCATTCCGGGCTGTTGAAGGCAAGCACACTAACCGTGTGGTGCGGTTCCAGGCCCAGCTTGATGAACGCCTTAGCCATCTTGTGCACTCGATCTCGGTACTCCCTGGAATGAGGCGCGGAGGACAACCGGAATGAGTTATTATGGGGCTCGCTTAGATTTATTGAATATAAACTTTGAAATTTGACGACTTTCAACTTAAAACCTCATTCAAAGAACAAGAAAAATTATAAGGTACACCGGGGTAGGTGTGGACGGTTTTTCGTATAGGTCAACTTTTAAAAATCATTAAAAAATCAGCAGTTGATCAATTTTTATAAAATTACGTTCAATATGATGCAGAACATGTTGTTTACAAACGCTGAAGAGATGAGCTTGAAAAAAGCAAAGCGAGAAAAGTTATCACGTAAATTGTTATGGACTGCTGGTGTCTTCACTTACCCCGCTTTATGGGGTTTACGAGGAATTTGCAATTTAAAAAGATCCACATCACCTCGACATCGTAGTTGAAAATAGAAAATTCGCAAAAAATCGCTGTAAACATCTGTTATTGTTGGAATCTTATCTTTTTCACAGTTATTGGATAGATTACAAGTAAATTCAACGTTCTGCACTAAAAGTTAGAAAAAATAGTGCACAGTATTGTTTTAATAGCCATCGTCCACACTTACCCCGGTGTACCTTACATGTTAACACAGAACGGGAAATTCATAGGAAAATTGTACTAGAGCGGCCCTTAGCTATATGGAGGTTTTAAAAAGCCAAAAGTTCATTGCTCCCACCCACTAATGATCCTTTGTTGAAGATAACAAACCGTGCAAAATTCGACTTTGGTTGGACAGCTCTATTCATGCGACACTCAAACGCTATGAAGTTTATAAATTTATGAAAAAAAGGTAAAAATTTCAATTTAAAAAAAACATAAATATTTCTGACAGCACTCTAAAAGTTTCAAAACTTTATTTAAGTGTATATTTTAAGCCTAGTAAGAACTTTCTAGAATAGCCTAGTAGTTCAAGTAGATTTTTAATTGACGAAAAAAATAATAAGGTACACCGGGGTAAGTGTGGACGAGGATTAAGATGGCTATCAAACAATACTATGCACTATTTTTTAAACTTTTATTGCAGAATGTTAACTTTACTTGCAATCGATCCAATAACTGTAAAAGAGACACGATTCCGATAATTTTTTATTTTTCTATTTTTAACTAAGATGTTGAGTTGATGTGCATCTTTTTCAATTGCAAATTTCTCGTAAACTAGCTGGCTCTTGACGAAGAACTCTATATTGAAACAATCCTTACATTTGAAATAAACAGTTCGGAAACGGCGGTTGAAAATGAGGAAAAAAGAGTTTATTTACAAAACACTAAAATTTTGTCTCCAAACCCTCCCTGGGGTAAGCGGGGACGGCTTTATACAGACTTGATGTTTACACATTTTTTTCAATTTTCTCTCCTTCATCGAATACAATTTAGCATTCGGATCATGAAAAGTTCGGTAAAGTACTTGTTTGTTCTGGAATAAGTATATATTTTCGATAAAATCGTACCATGAACATTTTTCAAAATTTCGGACGGTTCGAGCAATTATGTAACGTATCAACCCAGAGAACACGAGTTTGATGAAAATTTCCTGAGAAATCTAAGGGAAAATCTGCCGTCCCCACTTACCCCATAAAGCAGGGTAAGTGAAGACACCAGCAGTCCATAACAATTTACGTGATAACTTTTCTCGCTTTGCGTCTATCAAGCTCATCTCTTCAGCGTTTGTAAACAACATGTTCTGCATCACATTGAACGTGATTTTATCAAAATTGAACGACAGTTGATTTTTTAATGATTTTTTATATACGAAAAACCGTCAACACTTACCCCGGTGTACTTTAGATCTTTTTGTTTATATTATGATATACATATGAGAAATCTAAAATCAAACAACAGGATCTACAACGTTTCCCGCTTCATTTATTTTTTTTCTTTTTCGAAAAACTTTCTCCTGAACTTGAAATCTTTGGAATTGAACACACCAAAATGCAAAGGAGTTTCCTCGAAAAGTGATTCTAGTAAGGATTACAACGCTGGATTAAGGGGAGGGGAGGCAATTGGGACAAATGCCCCGGCCCCCCGGCTTGAGGGGGCTCCCCAAGGAGAAAAAAAATAAAAGTTTTGCTCTAAACAGTTATTAAAACTAGCAAACTATATTAGAAGTTCAAAATCTATAATATCTTAAACAAGGCGGCCCCCCAAATATAAATTAATTTAGGATTTGTAACTCATGGCCCATGGCTCGATGATATAACGTATATTTTCAATGAAGTTTTCCTCAAATACCTTCATTACTTGCAGAAGAAACATTAACAAATATTCATAAGTTCTAAATATTGAATGAGAAAACATACGTTGGGGTTAACAATTTAATTCATATTACGCTGTACAAGTGACATATGAGGCCCTTCTTAGAACCAACGAGTTATACGTGCATCAAGGCTGTTTTCGAGAAAAAGGCGCTTCAAAGTTTTCTCTTCCTCATTTTTTATACATTTTTCAGAATGTTGTTACTTACGTTCGATCGGAAAGTATGAAGGAAAAATTTTACCTAATTTGAAAATTTCACCAAATATCGTTAGAAACATGAAAAATAGTTATGCATTTTAAACACAAAATTGATCATTTTTGCACTTTTAGTCCTTTAGTTCTGAAGGCCTCGTATGGGTTAAGCAAACGGTAGAATGGAAAAGTAACGTTTCATACCTTAAAACTTTCGTCAAATATTTAGAAATCATAATTTTTATGAGACACTAATCTTAAATCCTTTGAATTTGAAAAGAATATATTTTTCCATTATTATGAGATAATTTGACAGTTTTGAAACTCCGACTTATCAGTAATTTTAATTTTTAATTTTTTTTTTATTAATTCAAGAGCGGAGCTTGAGCTTTTATTCTTCAATTTTCAAATTCTGTCAACATTTGGTATCCGAGTTTGGAATAATGGTTCTGCTTGTTTTCTCAACTATTTGATTAAATATTACAATGCTCATTATTTTTCCTAAAGTTTGAGCCGTTTTTAATAAAGAAATGACAAAAAATGCTCTTAAATCAAATTGTCCTTTAATTTTTTAAGATGAATTTTAATTCATTTCATCATTTAATATAATAGACTGATTTTTAATTTTTATCTGGATCTGGATGACTGCCTAGCTCTGGCACTGGATTTTGATTTGAAACTCTATATTGTTGAGTTCTGTTTTTTTATATCTATTTTTTTCCTTTAGCTGAATTTGATTTGAATTCTTCTAACAATTTTCCTGGAAATACGTTAATTCATGATGAATTAGTAAACATTTTCCAAGTCGCAGCTCATTTAAAACGTTGACAGTAAAGTGGTTCTTTTAAATTGAAAGATAATAATTTTTGGATTACGGACAAAACGATCTTGTTAGATAAGGTTCATGACTATAATTCGAAACTATTTCAAGCTAGTATACCGATGAATGATGGAAGCAATAATCTAATAGACTTGATTGATAAACAATTTACTGAGAATGATCAAAATATGTCAACAAGGGTCATAACCGAAGAAGAATTAAAAAAAACGTATTATTAAGATGTTTAAAAAAAAAGAAAAGAATCCAGGACCAGACGGTTTAACGTATGAGGTTTATATACAAAATTTTGAAAGTTTAAAAAATGATTTGCTTCTTGTTTTTAATTCATATCTTTCTGGCGCAAGTTCTCCTCCTATAAATTTCACCAATGGTATAATTACGCTTATACCGAAAAAAGGTAATGCATCAAATGATTTAAATGATTATCGACCAATAAGTTTACTAAACCTAGATTATAACCTTTTCATGAAATTGTTATCAGAACGCATTAAAACTATTTTAAGTAAGATTATAGGTCCTGATCTGAATCCATGCATAGAAAACATAAAAGATGTAAGGCAAATCATAACCATATCTGAAACTAAGAAATTTAAAAGTGGCTTAGTGAGTTTAGATTTTAACAAAGCATTCGATCGTGTCAATCAAATTGTATCAAAAAATTGTATGCTTGTGCCACTTCAAAAAGTTTAATCAATGAATTTCTCACCGAATAAATTTCAATAGGAAGTTAAATCAGGCAAGGATGTCCAATGAGCATAATCTTTTTTATACTGTATATTGAACCTCTCGAACGAAATATCTGCTGTACTTGTCTATGATAAATTTATCAATGTGGTTGCTCACGCTGACGATCTTCTGATTTTCGTTCGAAATGATACTGAATTTGATAAGTTGTTGGAAATAGTCAATGCTTATAGTTCTTTCGCGAATATAACGATCAATAAAAATAAATCTGGTTTCATGCGAATCAATAATGCCCAATTAGGACCACAAACAAAAAAGTTACAAGAACTAGATAGTCAAGTTTTAGGAGTTACATTTGAGAAAAACTGGCCCTCGACAGTGTCGAAAAACTTTGAAAGATAATTAAATGTGATGAAAGCAATATTACAACTGCACAATATCCGTTCACTAAATATTTACGAAAGATGTTTAGTCTTGAATATATACGTTTTATCTAAATTTTGTTATACCGCTCAAATCAGCACGTAGTGCAAATTAAATCAGCCTGTGGGAGATTTTTATGGAGCGGATACATGTTTAATATGGAACAGAGTGCAACTTCATTTAGATTTTGAGTTAAGGGGACTAAGATTGATTGATCCAGAGTCCAAAGAAAAAGCATTTTTTATTAAAAATTTATTACAACTCGGATGGAAATGGAAATCATATAAAAGAAAATTATTTAATAGAATACAAAGCTACACAAAAACTAACACGAAGCGCCACAGATTGGATATCTATCGGAATATACTTGAATAATAATTTTGATTTAATATGTATGGATTTCACTGGTGCCGTCTATTGTTAATAATAAGTTCAAAATGAAGTGTCATAACTTGGAGGAAATATTATTCCATTCGATATTAGGGAAGTCAAAAAAATCCAAGGCTTCATTGTTGTTGACTGCAAAAACAATTTCTTGCAACTTGAGGGTGAATAAACTCGATTTGTACATTTTTAAAAAGGAAATAAGAGATGCAAGGTGGAACAAAAGAATATGGGTTTTAAGAGAGTTTTGAAACGATTTAAATATTTGATAATTAATTTTTCCATTTATATTGTTTGAGCCATGGCCGTACAAACGGAGGGGGTTTTGGGGGTTACACAACGTTTGCCGTTACTTAAAAGTGCTTAATTTGTAAAACTATGTTCAGGGATTTCGGAGATACTGATTGCCGAATATCGGTGTTTCTCGTAAAGATTTCTTTGCGGTTCTTAATGTGTTAAGATTGCTTGTCAATTCAATTTCCAGATTTCAATTTTCAAAACAAAATTAGTTTGTAAACAAAATGCAACTGAAAATCACAAATAAAAGGTAGAATTTGAGTTTTTTGTTTTATATATATTTTAATTAAAAAAAAATCATCTACAGGATTTTCATTATGGAATTGATTCTTTATAAAAAATAATTACTGTTAAAGAAAAATTTTTGCCTGAAAAAAAATCTGCAAGAAAATCTATATTTTTCTAGTGTATTGTTTAACATTGTTAACACATTAAGGACACCAAAATTTGTGATTTTCTGTTTCAGAAACCAATAAATAAAATACTGTGTTGTGTTACATTTTTTAGAATGAGGTTTCGTTATAAGATTCATAACATTTGAATTATGTTTGCATACTAGCGGCAAGCGAAAATACGAGATATCTCGTATTCGGTCCGAATGTATTGCGGTTTTTTTTTAAGCCAAATTTCATACTACAATCCTTGATTTGGTTCAAGTTTGCGTCAAGGAAATTTGATCCGAAAATCTGATGATTTTTATCGCTTACTATTTTTTTTTTTTTTTTTGAAAATTTGATTTATGTTCATCAAAAGATAAAATCATTGAATTTTAAAAATTGTAGCTACAAACATTTTTTTTTATTTTTTGCTTTCGTGCATTGTTGGGCAAAAAATCATAGATAAAAATCAGTCACCAAACACCCCCCCCCCCCCCCCCCCATAAGTCGGTTCTTCCTACGGCCCTGGTTTGAGCAATGTAAACAGAAGAATAGTATCGAGTAGTAGTTAGTTAGAAATGAGTACGAAATATGGAATTATGAATTTTAGTAAACCCGGACTTTAGTTAAAAAAAAATAAAAACATTCTTATATTAGAATCAAGTTCTATATTCTAATGTTGATGTCTTTTGTTAGGATGAATTTTTAATCAGGTTTGATCTCTCGAGTTATCTGCAGTTTTATTTTGCATTTTAATAAGCAGAATTTAGCTTGGTTTTAGAATAACTAAACTACATATTTTTTACAAACTGCTACAAATATATCTTTAAGTAAAATGAAAAAAAAGTAGGGGTCCCCTAGAAAAATTTCCCTGGGCCCGGACGGCTTAATCCGGCCCTGAAGAATTATCTCCTAATTTTTGAATATTTGAAAAAAAAACATAGTTAATGAGATGGCTATAAGACGAAAGGAAAAGAAGCCTCTTTTTAAAGAAAACTGAAAAATCAACCATGCATAAACAGAAAAAATGTAAATGGTTTTTAAGTCTTCAAAATTATGAAAAAACTTTGTACAGTTTGTGAAAATTCAAATAACAAGAATTGAACTGTCTTCATTCACTCATTCTACGGTAATGTTCAAATACAAAGGTTGAATTCTAGCCAATTATAGGTATCCAAAGCTCTCTAATGTTCTAGCCTATTCCATATTCGATTAATTATATCACTTTTTTTCCGAGAATAATCTCGCGAGAAAAAATTCTTTGACATCATAGTTTAAACAGTTCTTCGTCACAGTCTAATTGATAAAAATATTATTAGATTACTTTAAAAAAAAATAATAAAAATTAATAAAAATATTATTAATATTGCTTTAATACATTCATTCATTCGAAAAAATTCTTCAAATTAAGCTACAAACTTACATTAAAAATGTATAGATGTCTTACAGAGCTTTGCAAAATCATGTGCTCGTTGAAATGTTACTAAATATGTAGGGCTAGGTGGGGTAATTATGAACAAAATTTCTTCATTTGGCACACTTACAGTCACCATATGTTTATTTCTTATCGCAAACTCTGAAAAGCTGCCAACAATGAATGTTTCCGTGCTCTTCATCATTCTGTAGAACAACTTTTTGTTTTTGGTCGCAACCTATGTCCTTGAGACGTCTGTTCATAATTACCCCGTCTGTTCATATTTACCCCCCTCTCTAGGGGGTAATTATGAACACGGATTACGAAAGGGGTATACATTTTTTGAAAAGTAATTGTAGTTATACGTTACATTTACCCATAGTAAGCAGTGTTTGATGATTTTTTACTTAAAAAATTATGTTCATAATTACCCCGAACGCTGTTCATATTTACCCCGAGACTTGTCCAATATGATTTATATGATGTCAGAAAATCTTAATTCAACACCAAATAATGAAAATAATTAGCAGTAATAAGTAAAAGGGTTGTTTTATAAAAACTCAATTCAATCAATGTATAAAACTTGTAAAATAAACAAATGTTGTCAAAATTTAGAGGTAAAGCAACACAAAAATAGCAATTTAGTGTTCTTTTTTATTGATTTTTTCTATCTTTTGTTTCGGTAGTTCAATTTTTAGATGCATCTTTTACGTTTTAGTTGGTTTCTTTTTCTTCCGTTTCTTTATGTCGTTGTAGATCATTTTTATTTGATAGGACCTCTCCATACGTGTGAAATTTTAGGCGAGTTAGACAACTCAACAGTTTTTACATCCGTTTTAAATGTCCTGCGCAGCAAACATCAAGTTTTCACCTAAATGTCGTGGGTTAGGCTTTTCACGTACGTGCGAGATATCATGAAATTGAAACCTATACATATACAGAAAATTCTAATTTTTTTAAAAGATGGTGGTTTCATAAAAACACTTATTAAAATCTTTTTGGATCAGTGAACAGTCATTTTTTCAAGGCTTGTCAGTTCTAAATGATCGACTGTTTTGAAAAATATTTACACTAATTAATTTTTTTATCACCTATACGAAATTTCACATTAGTAGCTCTATTTTCTCAAAAAAAATTTCGCAGTAATTTCCTCACAAAACTGAAAGAGAAAATCTTCAACCAAAAAATTTTCATTTTGTACTAAATTAAAAAAATGTATTCGAACCAATTAAGATTGAAAAAAGTAACCAAGTATTAAAATAAGACTGCTAGAAAATAGATTTTGAATCTTTGCTATCCGAATGTAACTCATAAATAATTATTATTTGCTGTAATTTTAATGCTTGAATAGCAGCACGTTGTCCAAACACACAGGAAAATTTATCTTTTTGATTTTTGTTTTGTGGACTTATTCACCTATTAAATTTATCATGGTTTTTCATATATTTTACTGTTGACCACAGAGATTTAAGGTTTATATTAATGTTAAATTTCACGCGGTAATGAATAAAAGCTCGAGCAGCAAACTTTTTGTTTAAAAATGATGAATTTTATTTTCATTAAAATTAAAAATTTCTTCAAGTCTAGTTTATAACGTTGTTATTTATCAATACAAAAAAAAACTGGTTTTGAAAGGACGTAAAACCTGTATTCGGTAATAGAGAACTATTCCTGGGATACAGGTTTTCGGTTTCGGTATTACCGGTAAAACTATCCTTACGCACCACTCACTTAATCTAAGAAAATATTTGATTGCTTTTTTTCTATCAACAAAAAACAGGTTAAAATTAAGACTTGTTTAAATATGGTTACGAGAGCTTTTTTTTCAAATTTTATTTTCAGTTTTGATAAAATTGTGTTCAAAAGTTTTTTTTCAAAGACTGAAAATAATTGGCATAGCTTTTTTCTAAATCCGAATCTCATTTTTATAAAAAAAAATCAATTTCTCAAAAATCCAAAACTCAACACTAAACACATTGCGGACCTCAATTAAATAGGAAATTTATTGAATTTGGACCAGTGGATTCTGTGAGCGCTGATGTGGTCTAGCGGATAGGCTGGCACGAGTCTAGTTTTGATATGCCTGGCGTACTAAGTTCGATTCCCGGTATCGGCAAGAAAACTTTTGGGTTTTGAATCCCATAAGTGGCCAACAGGTAAGATGTGTTTCCTCTTATATCTGACTGTATAAGAAGAATGTTCAATCAGTTGCCAGCTGGCCAGGTATAAACACGGATGCCGGAATACCTGTAAATAAACTAGCCCATCTGATTGACTCGTTCTTCCAAAATATACCAACACCAACACAATACATTCATCCACAACAGTTAATACGAAGCCATTGGGTTTGGAGATTTGTCGAAATTAATAATCTAAGAAGTCATGTGAGGCATACTTAGGCAGAAACTGCGGTGAATCTGTGCACCCATGGTGGATAACTAAAATACATACATACATTCTGTGATATAGAATGCCGAGTGTTGATACTTCCCGGCTAAGATTTCTTCGCGGTCCTAAATTTATTAAGATCTTACTGAAGGGGGAAGGACGGGGGGAGAGGGTAGTTTTGTAAGATTTTTTTTTCACAAGGGGAGGAGGGGGAAAGGGGTCTTGAAATGCTTGGTTAATTAGTAAATGGAACCCTAAGTTGATGAATAAAACATTTGACCATCGAAAAGCGAAAGAAATGGCAGTAAATGCATAAGAATATGTGTTCATAATTACCCCATAGGACGAAAACTATGGGGTAAATATGAACACTCATCTGTAAATCAGTGCGAATAAAATTTTTCAAAATTTCTTCCAAATCCAGACAAAGCATCATAAACTAGATGTAAAACAGGTGATAACAACATTCCAGCTGGATTTCCTATGATCAGATAATCAAAACATTGAACATTGTCGAAAACGATTTCTGTTTCACGGGGTAATGGTTTTTTAAAACATCTGAAATGATATCATAAGGATTTGAAAACAGATCGGAAACAGCTAATAGTTATCAATTGGATGTTAATCTACCACTTTTGGAACTTATTGTGTCCATTCATCCCCCACAGCAGCGCGTATAGCACTTGTTCGGAATTACCCCGTGTTCATAATTACCCCACTTGACCCTATAGGTATAGGTATTGGATTTTTTTAAACACCATGACTACTCACCGGTACGTAATGGTCTGCCACATTTTCTGTGCATTTTTGAACATCATGGCCGGATGGTCCGGATAGTCCCGCACGGTCCGGTCCACCAGCTCCGGCACCGATAGGGGATCCAACGACGCAACTCCCTCCTTGGCGATGCGCAACTTGACCGGTTGCGTGGGATCCGTGGTAGTGTAACTGTCGGCCGGAAGAACCCGTCCCCGGCGACTCGTCGTCGTCGTTTTTGTCTCTTTCAGCTGCTCTGCCATGGTGTTGGTTGTTTGTTGATTGGTTCGAATCGAAATTCCAGGATGTTGTCTTCAGTAAATTTTACCGAGACCGACTGCACGAGCGCTGGACACCGAACGGATTGATTACGGATGGAGTCTGAAAATTACAAATGCAGAAAAAAGCAACGTCATTATGGGGTTGGGCTTCATAGTTTACTAATTATAGTTGGCTTCGCTTTATTTGTTGACAGAAGCTTTGAGCACGTTAAACGATGAAATTTCTATCACTATTCAAAACGACTTAATCATTAGCTGAACGGTGTAATTAAAACCACAAAAATATTACTTTTATGCCAACGCGCTGTTCCCTACATGAGAACTAAGCGCTGTTTTAATTGCGCGCAATTGCATCCCAGTTCAAAGTTCTGTTGTTTTTAAGCAGTTTGTTCAAAACCTGTGATTGCTAACATAATTAAATTGAATTGTAGGGTGTAAGTAATTTTGAGCTAATGTACTGTGCCTATGAAAAATGAGGAGTAAAGTGCTTCAATGTTTTTTTTAAATTCGGAATTCGAAATATGTAATATGGACTTTAGTTTAGAAAAATAGACGACATTAAACAATTCTCACGATTGTGCGTATTGCACAGAGTGAGCAAACGCAACGTGCGAAACCCAAAATCGAATACTGCAGTATTTCCAACTAGCCGGCTGAAAAGCAATTTTTAGTACATTGCAGTTATCGCTAAACGGTGTTTCAAGGTCCCTGAATCAATAAAACATTATTTAGAGGCAAAAATCGAATCGAATGACTTAGCGTCGAAAGATAAAACAAGTCCAAATTTACCAATGCAGATTGTAAAATTGCTGCATAAAATAGGATAGGATTAAGATAAGTTTCGTTTTACGACACAAGAAGTAATCCTTAGATATTGAACCAAATCAATGTACTTAAAATGCGGTAGGTCAAAACAAATTGTTCTCAAAATCAGCACGTTTACTTATATTTTTGGATACCAAAAGCTGTGCCAAAAGTGTGTTTATTTTTTAAGAGTCAACTACACCTGATTGACGATAGGTACAAATGGCCACAATTCGGCTAAACCCATTTTTTATCGTCACAATCTTATCGCACCGTACAGGTTGATAAACAGTATTCTTAGAAACCGTATTTTCTGAAAAACAAACATCATCATTCCACAAGCCAATCTTGCACAATTGAAAGGGTTAATGGATATACATTAGACCGACTTGTATTTGAAGTTTTCTTAGAAGCAAGAATATTTTTTCCCACAACTCAGGTCAAAGATTAATGCTTCAAAACTAACCACAGAGCTTCAAATCCGTTTGACTCTCCTAATTTTAAATTCCAACCCGGCCTAATACACCTGCACCCCCACTTTATCGGCGATTGTCAACGATGTGGTTGGACTTTCGATAGCAATCAATTATCGGTGCTAATACAGTCACTAAATCCGGCGCGATATCAATGAATCCATTATCGCTTGTGTTGTTGGTACGTACCTACTAAGCCGAGCCAGACTTGGTGAGAGTTCTCCACACTCACTGGCAGATTTATTCCTGTCATCATGATCATTATTGTTACCGCTGCTCTAGCTCTAGTGTGGGCGGCAGCTAAAAGATATTGCACATAATAAATCTACGTACGTAAAACTTGTTCCGGTTTAGCCGCCTTCATTATGAAACGTGACGGGAGGATTTTTTCAATTATCGCGGAATGCTAAGCGTTATTGTTTTCGGAGGTAAAATAAGTTTTAATGGCGAATTCTTAGTTCTAAAAACCATAAATG
>NW_026598725.1:0-25000 GCF_029784155.1 Uranotaenia lowii
AATTTTTCGAATTGTTTTGCAGTCTTCAACTAAGTTATTAATCGAGTTAAAATTTTCAACGAATGTTTTGAATGATATCAGAAATAGTTGTAATCTTATTTGTTCCCATTTCTAAAAACTGTAGAATTTATTTTTTTACAACAATCTATGAAACAAGAACATCTAGACAAGATCTGAATCCATGATAGAATGTTATAATAAATTAATTCAAAATCAGCTTTTAGTTTTCATGAAGGTTTATTAGTTATTAGTTATCAAACAATTTTGAAATGTCCACACGCCATACCACCAAAACTTGAGTTGATATACAAAATCAAATCTGACAAATGTTTAGAATTCAGGACGCCGAAATATTCTAAAATCAGTTAATTAAACATCTAAAATCAGTTATTAAAACATATAGGCACCAAAAATGGTGTCTCCGCTTACCCCGCTTTATGGGGTAAGTGTGGACGGTAGATTTTCCCTTTGATTACTCTGAAAGTTTTCAACAAATTAGTGTTTTCTTGGTTGAATACGTTACTTTTCTGCTCGAACCGTCCAAAATTTTGAAAAAAGCTGATGGTACTATTAGTAAGGTATCAATGATTATTCTGTGCAATTTATGTTGCAACACACGAGATCCGTTTTTATCGAAAATATTTACTTATTCCAGAACAAACAAGTACTTTACCAAACTTTTCATGATCCGAATGCTTAATAGGGGAGAGGCGGGCTAAATGCGCATATTAAGGAAAATATTCATTTTCTCCCATATTCCAATAGATAGGAGTCTGAAAACTATATGCATATGAGCGAACATCTGTTTTACATACGTTAGAGCAATTTTTCTGTTAAAATCTCTTACAGTTTTTTTTTTTTCAACTGCGACCCATAGATGGGTCTTGACTTAAACATTCAGTCAGCGAAACTTTTTTGTAGAGAATTGAATCCAACTGTGTAAGTTGAAATTTCAGGGACTATTTAAGATGAAAATTGATGTTGAAAAACATGCGAAAAAAATCGCCTTGTCTCTCGGTAGACAAAGCAATTACGAAAAATGATAATGATCACATGGGAGAACAATTCCCTCCATTCCGATAGACTTCGACACTCCTGTAGTAGAATGTTAATACATGGGCCCCGGAGAGGCGCAAGATGTGGGTTCAAGTCCTACCGGGGGACTTTTTTTTTTCAACATCAATTTTCATCTTATATAGTCCCTAAAATTTCAACTTACATAGTTGGATTCAATTCTCTACAAAAAAAATCTCTTACAGTTTTTGTGAAAAAACTTTTATAATAAAAATAGCCAAAATAGGCGATTTCCGAAACCGGTGGGCTTAATGCAATATTTTGATATTTCTTTAATTGAAAATGGTAGAAACGGATGTTAAGCATACGTCAAGGCTGAAATTTTGGTGAAATTTTAGACATCACTTGTTTTTTTTTTCATGGTAATATTATGTTCATATCGTATTTTTATCGGGTCAGTATTAACCCTTTCCTTCCCATGGTAGCACAGGTGATCCACAACTTTGCACAACTCGCATTTGAACTGGGCGCTTTGAATCAACACCATTTCCTCACAAAATGTGTGAATATGAATGAAGAAACATTGCACAAAATTTGAAGAAAATCGATTCACTAGGTTTTGCTCGGCAGATCAAAAGCTGCACAAAAGTCGGATTTTTTTTCGAATTAAAATCAAGTCGTAATTTGTTGTTCAATACGTGCAAAAGGTTGCCTATGCAAGCAGATTCAAATGGTGGTTTACTAGAAGCAAGTTCACTGGTGTCGGGAAAAAGTGGTAGAAATTTTGTCACTTTTTGCACATTTTGAAAATTTTGCCATACAAAAACATTTTCTAGATCTGTGGCCTTCAAGTTTTTTTTAACAACATCAGTTTTTTTTTTAACAAAACCGTAAAAATCTCGTGGGTAGAACATTTTTAAGACTAATCTATTTTTTCTTGACATACCGGAGGAGACTATGATGCCTGAATTGATAGCAAACAGTAACCAAAATGGGCTATCGATGATAGCAAAAATGATAGCATAATTTAGTATCGTATTTTACCCGATGGCAAAATAAGGTTTCATTGAAGCATGAATATGTTGAAAGATAATTCCTGAACAATACCTAAATAAGGAATTATGACCCGTATGAAAACTTTATTTGGTCAATTTGCCTGATTTTCCAAAATTTAAGTGATTTTTCGCTCAGCCTGACAACCTGATAAGCCATTGAACTTCCCTGATTTTTTTTTTAAATATGCCTGATTTTGCCTCATTTTTGCGAATACGATGAAAATTTTGTAGTGAGGAAATGCATTAGATACCATTGCTGAAGTGAAAATGTGGAGAGACGACCAAAAAAAAGATCATCACTTTGAGAAAAATTTCCGTTAAATTGACGTATTCTGATTTTTTTTCACCAGTTCCTGAATTTTTAAATTTAAAAAAAAATTGGCAACCCTGCTCATAACCTTAAATTCGTTGCCAGCGTCAATGTTTTACAGTTCTTTCATTGGTTAATATTACTCAATTCCCATCTGATTTTTAGCCATATGGATGCACTGCTGGTTGCAGAGATACAGCGTTGCCAGATTGCAAACCTTTGACCTTTTTTTTTGGTCATCAGGTAGAATTTCCATTTATCCGCAGAATCCCTACAGGGTTAAATACCTAGATTTCGACAGTTTTTGATTGTTTTGTCAGAAAAATCATGTAAATAAATTAATTACCTAAAGTTTTCCATTTCAAAAATGATTGGTTATATGAATCAAACTTTTTTCTTCATTCTCTACTTTATTTATTGATCATAAGTTTCAAAGAACGTTTTTATTATCCTTTTACTAAAATCTCTCGATGATCTAGTTTTCGACATTCAATTTTAGTTTTCGACACAAAAAGTTTTAGTTTTCGACAAGCATATTTCCACCTCCTTTGTTAGCCCAGGAATATGAATATTTGCATACTGGAATTGCCTGTCTACTTCACGGCGTTTTTTACATCATGGAAACAGTATAAACATACCTGTGAAGATGGAGTCGAAAAATAGATTTTAGGTGAACTTTCAGCGCTAGTTCTCGACAGCTCAAAAAACATGTGGAAATTTCATTAAATGTTAACAAAAATATAAAATAAATTACCGAAAAGACTGATTTCAGAACCTTATCAATCAATTCATTCCTTTTAAGTTGCTTTTAATCGAACTAAAGGGGAGTTTTTTCGTGATTCAAAATCATTATTATTTGGTCGATGGTATTGAATTTCACAGGTGATTTAGAATGTTCAAGAAGAATTCAACAACTTAGTAAGAAGAATTTTTATATACAACATATACTATAATGGGAGAAAAAGAATAGTAAAATATTAAATAGATAGCTTGAACCACCAAATAGAAAGATAAGCCTTTCATTAAAAAAATTGTCGACAGGAGCTAGTGTCGAAATCTAGAGTATCTACCTTAATGTTTTGATAATCCGTAGAAAATCCGTAGGAAATGCTTGAAATCCGTGATCAACGGAGAAATCCGTAGATCTGACAACGCTACAGAGATCACATGACGATGATTTTCTCACTTGAAGCCTGCTCACGAGCAAAATCATTTCAAAATTTACAAACATGGTGGACTTTCTATTATATCCGATTTAAACTGATTTCAGGCGACATTTTATGCGATCTTTTCACTATTGCGCTTCGCAACACCATTGTGAACGACTTAAGTTATCATTTCTGATACGATTTCATGTTTGCTGGTCAGCTTTATCATATTAAGGTGTTTTATTGATTTTTTGAATCGGCAAAAATATACATTTCCAACGATGTATACATATTTCGAGGTTTAAAGAAAAATTTGACCGCTTTCTCGAATCTTCCTGTGGAAAAAAAAGTTACTTAAAAAGGACATTTATCTTTGTTTTCTGGTTCCATTACGTACACGATCGTGTACGTACGAGCGTTAGTTTCACCAAGTGATTTTTGAAAATTTTGAACAGACGGTAAATTTAGGGAAAAAAACTTCCACACAAGTTGGAATGTTCCGATTAATGGCTAGGTGTAGCGAAAGTAATAAAAAACTGAAATGTTTCCAATCAACGGACCCGAGTTGAAATCTGTTTCTTTAAAAAAAACTGATATCCAATGCAACGAGACTAGTCACATTTTTGCTAATTATCGGCAATTCTGCTAGACATCTTTCGGAGCAACGACTCGCCTTGACAATGAACGGTCAAACATTATTGTACTCCCTCATCTTCTCATCAGCTCTAAGCTGGTCTTCTCATACCTACTAACAACTGACAACTGACGCAACAATCGCAACCATTCATTTGACCTGACGTTGCTGATGGCTATCGAATTACTGAGAATCGTTTTGAGTTGGTTCGACTCGTTGGAAACTTTCTAGTAGTTTTGTAACCCTTATTATTAAATATTTATTAAACCATGGTTTTTTTTTCTCCTTCCAACAGGTTCAAATTCTAAACAAAAATGTCGTTCTGGCCGCGAACTTCCTGGCGCGCTGTCCGTCCTGTATGTCCAACCTGGTGCGGCACATGTGCGACTTTACCTGCAACCCCAAGCAGTCCAAGTTCCTCGAGGTGAAGGCCATGGAGGTGAATCAGCAGACAAGTAAGTTGCAGTTTGTTTTGAAAACGGAATTGTTTTGTTAATTTTTTTTTCTTAATCTTTTACAGACAACAGCTATATCACCGAAGTTGACCTACACATCATGGAGCAGTACATGAATGGAACCTATGAATCTTGCAGCCAGGTTTCGATTCCTTCGGCCAACAAACTGGCCCTGGATCTGATGTGTGGTACCTGGGGAGCGTCCCGATGTAGCGCCCGGAAATGGTTCGAGTACATGGGTCACAAGGAAGGAAACACCTACGTTCCTTTCCAGATAAACTATATCCCCCACACGTCGCCTGCCGATGTTGACCCATTCGAGCCGTTGTCCCCCCGGGTAGTTCCTTGCAGCGAGAAGCTAGACGTAAGTGGTCCCTTTGTTAGACTCACTCACTCATAAACGCGGATGATTGAAACTTTAACCTTCTTCTAGAAAAACACCCCGGCCTGTTCGTGCATCGATTGCGAGGGTTCCTGTCCAAAGCCGCCGGCTCCCGTTCCGCCCCCGCAGCCCTTCGTCATCTACGGCTTCGATGGCTATGCGGTGGTGATGTTCGTGGTGTTCCTGGTTTGCAGTGGCATGTTCGTGATCGGCGCCTGCCTTTGTGGGTCCTCCTCGGCGGCTAGCCCCGGTGCAGGTATGTTTTTGCCGCCGCCGCTCGTCGCCAACGCGTTTGCATTATTCATCTCGCCGCGGCGCATATCATTTACATTTTCACTCGTCGTCGCCTCATATAATCATCATTACCTTTACCTACCCACTGCATTAGTCCTGATCCGAAGGGATCAGAAACATTGTAGAGGAATGTTGTTTTCTTTTGCCATAACGAAACGTAGATTTTTTTAGTACAACTAATACCTGCTCAATCATCACAGAGTAGCAAACGTGGCACTTGCATTTGATTGTTTGAGGATAGAGATGTTTGAGTATGTGATATTTGAAGCTCACTATTAATGTTAGTTAAGGTTATACGTTTGTTAGTCTGTGAGTATCATCCACATACAAACATGTATAAATTAACAAATTGAAAAAAAAACAAATTGATTTGCTTTCACTCTGTTACTTGAAAAAAACATGTTAATTTTATTAGAACTACTGATTTACAATATTGTTATCAATGCATGAATTAGTAGTGCACTTTTATTAACAATGGATGATTATGACCATTTGCTATAAAAAAAACATGCAACGTAGCATAAGTTGTTTAATCAATATTCAGCAAAGCAGCTCCTAATGAGTTTTTTTAACAAGGTTTTTCTTAAACATTCAAAGAAGATTAAGTGATTTCATTTCGAATGTATTCTTGACTGTACAGACCTCGAAGGGATATGTTTAATCTTTTCTGAAAAACTTGCTTGAAGAAATTTACGTTAAGTTTTGAGGAAAATGCAGAACTAATGCATAAACTTAAAAGCATCTTTGCATAGTAAGCTTTCATTTTGTGTGAAAATCTTGAATTGTTCTGATTTTACACAGAGAGGGAAACATGAATAATCATAATTTTTCACGAAAATAAATTTTGTAAATTTCATTTCTTACCTATCAAACCAAATTTTGAACTTTGATTTGATTTGATGCTGTAAACTCGGAAAAAACTTATAAAGAGACTGTGTTTGAAATCACAATTGGTGGCTCCAGAGAGTAATTTTCATACCCTTATGAACGAATTAATACGACGTCATTCTTGAAAACTGAACACGGATGCCGTGCATCCAATTAAGAACATGATTCATACATTTCCATCAATTGAACTGACATTTCCGTTTTGATATTTTGAAAAAAAAAAAATCTCTCGTGGGATACCGGCAAACTAAACAAAGTGCTCCTCCCTGCATCGTTCCAGTTTGGAGCAGGAAGGAAAATCGATATTTTTGTGCGCCAGAATAGAACTGTCTTTGAACTTGACATGAGTTGGGTTTTGGGTTTGCCGTTCTACGTTTTACAAAACTAACACTTTGGTGGGGCCAAATAATAAACAATGGTACGGAAAATGGCTGCTGTTGCTGCCTGTAGCCTGGGGCCAATCGTACATTCAACCTAGACACAAATATGTACCTACGGGACGGGTACAAATCAAAATAATTTGGTTAACAAAATTGTGATCTACACATCTGGCCGGATGTGATGCCGCCGTCACCCGGTGAATGATCTTGAAGTTTCGAGCCGAACCGCGATAAATATTCATCTTTTGGCAAGATCGTTAAAACTTAAACATTTTCAAAATCATTCGATTTGGGTTCGATTTGTTCGGTCAATTCATGGATCGACTGGAAAATCAACTTTAATAATTTCAAAATGTTTTTCGTAGATGCACAATTACTACCAACTCTGGTTTCCGATTTGAAATTCAGTATCAACAAACTAGCCAGCCTATTATACGATTTTTTATCATCCCGAAATAAATCTACATTTTCATCGTACAGATTCGAATTTACACATATCGATTGCCAAATATGTACTGCCGCCACACCGTGCCTCTTTTGTGCTAAACGGATTCAATTGGGGCGTCTTCTGTCTGGAAATGTCTGGAAAGATGTAAATTGATCGCCTCCAAACAGCTAACTGGCCAGTAAAACGGAATCAATATGCAACAGAAACCCGTTTTCGTAAGAGATTTTGTTCTTTACAATTCCGAATAGATAAAAAATATTTGCTAGCTCGCTAGCTGCCTTCGAATGCTAATAACTGTAGCAAACTGCTGGACAATCAGGGTCACCTTCCTTTTTCTGGGAACGAAATCGTATACGAAAGAATTCGATTTAATTTTCGATTCGAAACGATTCTCATTTCGGCAACAAGGCAAAGGTGACAATTAGTTTATCATTCCCGGTCACGCGACGCGAAGATTGGGTTTGGCTAGAAAGTTGATTAAAAGATCAGTTTTGAGTAAAATAAGAAGAGATTTGCTGACTTTATTTATCAACAGTTGAACAGTTGGCACACTTCAAGGCGATACTTAGTTAAAAGTACTATGGCGAGAATACGGCTTTACTGTCCAAAAAATTACCAGCTCTTTAAGAAGAGAACAAGACTTTAAAGAATATCTTTGTTTTTGTCTTGTAAGAAATTCGCGATCAAATATGGCTTATCGGAGAAGCTTTTTCCAAACCTTGTTTTTATTTATTTTTATCAATTTTAATAAAATAAAGGTTGTCCTCGAAGGTTGTATATCTTGACTTTATGAAGTGATTGATTTGATATAAACTGAACTGGTTCCAAAAGTAAGACCTTTGGTATCTAATAGCATTTGAGCGATTCAGTTCGAGTTTGAACCTATCAGCATGTTAACTATCGCCGTCTTTCTACAAAGTTTACAGTTGAGGGATTGTAGTGTGTTGAAATTATTTTAGGTTATTTTCGCCATTTGCGGTAGATATTTTTAACTGTAGGTATTGTTTGAGAATTTTAATGGCTACATTATCACTTAAAGATCATCACTTTAAAGGCTAACTACCATTCTTAAAAACAGGGTTGGTTGTACAGATTTTTCTAGTTTTAAACCGAATTTGTAACTAATTCCATCTATACTAAAACCCAAATCACGTTTCAATTAGCGCACACTCATCATTCGTCCCATCAAGCCACACTGTTTCTCGCCCATCGACCATCCAAAAAAAACTGATCATATTTTATTATATATTTTTTCTTTTCATTTATATATGGTGATTTCCTCAACAACAAAAATTGTTCGGCCCGGTGATTTTGGGGGATTCAAAAATCCAACCTACACAACATATCACAAAACAAAAACCAATCGTGGATCATTGGTCTCTCTCTTGGATAAAACCAAAACAAAACAAAAATCTACAAATAACCAATCGTTTTCGACTAACAACAACAACAACTTCTACTACTACTGCAACAACATTTTTACTCGAAAACCAAAACTACAAAAACCACCATTCAGAACTTCTGGTTCCGGGCGACACTTTGCACTCAGACCTGCGCTCAACCGTGGGTCGCCGTTTGGCCGGTGGACTGTCTAATAGTGGCGATTTGGTTGGCACCGATCAGGAAGATTCGCCCCTGCAATCCAAAAGATCGAGTAGGTTTTTACACGTTTCTCGCTGTGATCAAACTTAAAAAACAAAGTTTCCAAAAAATGCACTTTCTCCTGTCTGTCACACGTGTCTGTCCTTTTCCTGTTTCTGTTTCCGTTTCCGTTGTTTGATGTCGTCCGATTTGTGTGTTTAATAAAAAAATCACTTTACATCACACATTTCTGTCACTGTCACGTCTCGTTTCTGCGAAAAAGTACCTAACTGCATCCCAGAAATAGTGAATACTGCTAAAGCTTGAAGAACGTTTGGACCTTGGACAAACAAAACTTTTTTTTACAAATTACAATTCTGATCAGAAATTAAAGCCGCAAATTTTTTTCAATATTGTTTGATGCTTTCAAATGTCTGTTACCATTTTTTGGTAAATCCAAATCCTGATCTACACCTTCCTCTGTTAGAGCAGTAGCACTTCACTTTACAAATTGTTTCTACTCTGTCCATTTGTGTCCTGTTTTGGATAGTTCATACCCATGATTTTGAGCAAAACCTTGAACTTAAGTCATCGAGAAACATTATCTGCACCTTCACATTTTACTCACCACATTTCAGCATTGATTTCGACAGATCTCTACTCTTGCAATCTCGTCACGCACATACGTTAACAGAAAAATTAATAAAAGGTATCATCCAACAGTCATTTCATCAAATGTTGAAACTCATGTTTTGTTGGTTTGGTTGTCTGATTTTTGTTGTGTTTGAGTGCATATATGTATTAGGGTGTATTGATTTATTGATTAAAATATTTAAAAGGTATAGTTAATGCTAGCATTTGAATTTTATAACCTAGCTTAAGGCTTTGAGGGAATTTTGTTGAAATCTACCAGAGATTTGGTAAAATTGTAAAATAATCATGAAATGGAAAAAGTACAATAAATGGAATGAAAATGAAAGAAATTAAAAAAGAAAAAAAAAATCAATCAAATACAATGAAAATACAAACACAAAACACAAAACAAAATTAACATCTACACAAATAAAAAAAAAATAAATGAATAAAAAACATAAATGAATAAAACAAATAAATAAATGAATGAAAAAACTAAATAAATGAATGAAAAAACTAAATAAATGAATGAAAAAACTAAATAAATGAATAAAATAAATAAATAAATGAATTAATAAAAAAAAAATAAATGAAAAAAAAATGAATAAAAAAAATTATAAATGATTAAAAAATAAATAAATAAATGAATATAAAAAATAAATACATGAATAAAAATAAATAAATGAATAAAAAATATAAAAAATGAATAAAAAACATAAAAAAAATGAATAAAAAAAATAAATGAATAAAAAAAATGATTAAAGAAAAAATAAATAAATGAATAAAAAAAATAAATAAATGAATAAAAAAAATAAATAAATGAATAAAAAAAATAAATAAATGAATAAAAAAAATAAATAAATGAATAAAAAAAATAAATAAATGAATAAAAAAAATAAATAAATGAATAAAAAAAATAAATAAATGAATAAAAAAAATAAATAAATGAATAAAAAAAATAAATAAATGAATAAAAAAAATAAATAAATGAATAAAAAAAATAAATAAATGAATAAAAAAAATAAATAAATGAATAAAAAAAATAAATAAATGAATAAAAAAAATAAATAAATGAATAAAAAAAAAATAAATGAATGAATAAAAAAAATAAATAAATGAATAAAAAAAATAAATAAATGAATAAAAAAAATAAATAAATGAATAAAAAAAATAAATAAATGAATAAAAAAAATAAATAAATGAATAAAAAAAATAAATAAATGAATAAAAAAAATAAATAAATGAATAAAAAAAATAAATAAATGAATAAAAAAAATAAATAAATGAATAAAAAAAATAAATAAATGAATAAAAAAAATAAATAAATGAATTAAAAAAAAATAAATAAATGAATAAAAAAAAATGAATAAAAAAATAAATAAATGAATAAAAAAAATAAATAAATGAATTAAACAAAAAAAATAATGAATAAAAAAAAAATAAATGAATAAAAAAAATAAATGAATAAAAACAATTAATTAATGTAAAAAAATGAATAACAAAAAAAAAACATCAATGAAAAAAAATGAATAAAAAAAATAATAAATCAATGAAAAAAAATGAATAAAAAAAAATAAATGAATCAAAAAAATAAACGAAAAAAAAAAAATAAATTAATATAAATAAACAAATAAATGAAAAAAAAGATAAACAAATGAATTAAAAAAAAATAAACAAATGAATTAAAAAAAATAAACATGAATAAAATAAATAAATAAATTAATAACAAAAAAAACATGAATGAATTAAAAAAAAATTAATAAAAAATAAATAAATAAATGAATAAAAAAAGAAATGACTAATAAAAAAATAAATAATAGAATAAAAAAAATGAATAATTGAAAAGAAATGAATAAATAAATGGATAAAAAATAAATAAATAAATAAATGAATAAAAAGAATAAATGAATGAAAAAAATGAATATGTTTATACATACATATATGAATAAAAAAAGTAAATATGTATATGAATAAAAAATAAATAAATAAATGAATAAAAAAAAAAAATTAAAAAAAAATTAATAAAAAAAATAAATGAATAAAAAAAAATGAATTAAAAAAAGTGAATAACAAAAAATGAATTAAAAAATAAATGAATAAAAAAAAATGAATGAATAAAAAAAAAATAAATGAATACAAAAAAATTAATGAATAAAAAAAATTAATGAATACATATAAATAAAAAATAAATAAAAAACTGAATAAAAAGAATAAATGAATAAAAAATATGAATACTAAAAACATTAATAAAAGATTAAAAAAATGAATACAAAAAACATTAATAAATGATTAAAAAAAATTAATTAAAAAAATAATAATAAAAATGAATAAAAAAATAATAAAAAAAATAAAAAAATAATAAAAAAAATAAAAAAATAATAAAAAAAATAAAAAAAATAATAGAAAAAAATAGAAAAAAATAATAAAAAAATAATAAAAAAAAATAATAAAAAAAATAATAAAAAAAATAATAAAAAAAATAATAAAAAAATAATAATAAAAAAATAATTATAAAAAAAATAATAATAACAAAAAATTATTAAAAAAAATAATAAAAAAAATAAAAAAAATAATAAAAAAAAATAAAAAAAATAATAAAAAAAATAATGAATAAAAAAAAATAAAAATAATAATGAATAAAAAAAAAATTATAATGAATAAAAAAAAATAAATTAACTAAAAAAAACCTATAAAATGAAAGAAAATAAAATTAAAATTCACAAAATAATAATAAATAAAATAAAAAAAAAAAATAAAAAAAAATAAAATAAAAAAAAATAAAATAAAAAAAGTAAAAAAAAAAAAATAAAAAAAAATAAAATAAAAAAATATAATAAAAAATAATTGAAATTAAATCAAAATAAATGAAATTAAATCAAAATAAATGAAATTAAATCAAAATCAATGAAATTAAATCAAAATCAATGAATTAAAATTAAAATAAAAAAGAATAAATGAATAAATAAATAAATGAAAAAAAAGCATAAACGAATAAAAAGAAAGAAAAAAATTAAAAAAATAAAAAAAATTAAAAATAGTAAAAAAATAATTAAAAAAATATTAAAAAAATTAATTAATAAAATTAATTAATAAATGAATAAATAGAAATAAATAAACGAAATAAATTGAAATAATTAGTTAAAAAAATAGAAACAAATAAATAAAAATAATAGAAATAAATAAATGAAAAAAATAGAAATAAATAAATGAAAAACATCGTAATAAATAAATGAAAAACATCGTAATAAATAAATGAAAAACATAGAAATAAACAAATAAAAAAATCGAAATAAAAAAAATAAAAAATAGAAATAAAAAAAAATAAAAAAATAGAAAAAAAAACAAAAAAAAAATTGAAAAAAAACAAAAAAAAAATAGATAAAAAACACAAAAAAAATAAAAAAAAGAAAAAAGCACAAAAAAATATAAAAAAATAGAAAAAACAAAAAATAAATTAAAAAAAACAAAAAAATTAAGATTTTAAATAAAAATAAATAAATAAATAAAATGAGTTCATAAAAAATAAATGAATAAAAAATAAAATAAAACAAATTAGAAAAATATTAAAATGAATTTTAAAAAATAAAAATAAATAGCAAAAAATAAGAAAGTTAAAAAAAGATTTAAAAAACGATAGAAAAGATGGAAAAAGATAAAAAAGATTAAAAAATTAAATTATTAAATAAATTTTTTTGATAAAAATTTAATTTAATTATTCAAATTTAATTGATTTAAAATAAAAATTAATAAAAAAAATTGATAAAAAAATTAATAATAAAAATTAATAATAAAAAAATTAATAAAAAAAAATTAATAAAAAAAAAATAAATAAAAAAAAATTAATAAAAAAAAATTAATAAAAACAAATAAATAAAAAAAAAATTATAAAAAAAAAATTTAATAGAAAAAAATGAAACAATTAATATAGAAAATAAATTGAAAAACCTATCGCAGAAATTTGAACAAATATATATAAAAGAATAATGAAAAATAAATTCAATGAAAAAAAAAAATAAACATACTTTTTATAATCAAAAGTATTTGATCAATTTTTAGTTTACAATGCCTAACGATTCTCTGTATTCTTATCTATATTCGGTAGAATTTTCATATTTCTAAATTTTCATCATCATACTTTTTTATTGAAAAAAAAATGATTAAATTTTGTTCAAATTATTATTATTAAATTTTTTTTTATTCGTGATGTTTCAACTCCGAGTGGCAAAACAAGATTTTTTCCCGGCCTTTTGGGGTTGTGAATATTTTTTTTCAGAATTCAAAAGGATTAATAAACGTTAAAAGAAATTATTTAAATTGGAAACGCTGAACTGTGGAAAATTTTGCTTTTGAAATTCAATAAATAGCATATTTAAACAATTTTCTAGATCTGATAATTAATTTATTTGAGTTTCAGCATTTTCAAGCTCCAGATTTGCTTCATTTTTTTTTTCGGATTCTAATTGCTTTATTTTTGACTTAATGTTGCTTTTGAATTTTGTATCAAGCATTCAACTGTAGGATAAGACGTTCAAATGAAAGTAAAAAATGTATAAAATCTGCAACGCGCTTATTCATTGTATATAAATACCATATTTTTCATGGAATTCCGCGTCATTCGTCATGCTTTTTTATGTTCTCGAAGCTTGGATATTTTTGTGGAAACGGAAATCCTGAACTTTTTCCTAAGGTGAAACTTTAACTTAACTGAATGTGTATTGGCGATGTCGACAGATTTCAATTTTTTAAAAATATTAACATTAATGTTCCTTTCCCAAACTTCGCAGGCGCAACCTGGGATGGCGAGCAGGAACTGCGGCCGCACCCAACCTCCGTCCACGGCGATGAAGACACAGAATCGGGCTACTTCGAGCGGCTCGGCGCCAAGACGGAAACGGCGCTGGAGAAGTTCTTCACCGCATGGGGTACCTACTGCGCCCAGCATCCGTGGATTGTGTTGCTGTTGGGTGGGTTTTTATTTTATTTTTAAGGTATTTTGACTGGATACTAACGACAATTTTGCTTACAGGAATCATCTTCATCGTGGTCATGGGATTCGGAATCATGTTCCTACATATTACGACCAATCCGGTGGAGCTGTGGGCTTCGCCAACGTCCCGTTCCCGGGTGGAGCGAGAGTATTTCGACTCGCGATTTGAACCGTTCTACCGGATCGAGCAGATGATCATCAAGGCTGAGAATCTGCCGAACGTGGTGCACAACACCAGCGATGGAGTGGTAGTTTTCGGTCCGGTGTTCAACAAACAGTTCCTGATGGATGTGTTTGAGCTACAGGAAGCAATCCGGGGCATCGAAGGGCGGTTGCCAGATAACAGCACCGTTGGTTTAATGGACATTTGTTACGCACCGTTGACGACGGATCCCAATGGAAAGGCCACGGAGCCGGAACAGTGTGTGGTGCAGTCACTGTGGGGATACTGGCAGGACAGCGTCGAAGATTTCGACGACGATGAAGAGGACGATCAAGGATTTACGATAAACTATCTGGATAAATTGTTGCAGTGCTTTGGCAATGCGTTCAATCCTGACTGTTTGGCGCCTTATGGAGGACCCGTTGATCCTGCTATAGCATTAGGTGGAATTCCACCTGTGCTGCCGGGAGAGAATAAACCAAAATATCAAAATGCTACGGCAGTTATTTTGACGTTTTTGGTAAAGAATCATCATGACAAGAATAAGCTGGCCGCTGCCATGAGTTGGGAGGAGAGTTACGTGAATTTCATGAAAAATTGGACCAAAGCGAATATGAGCATCGCTTTCACGTCGGAGCGATCGATTGAGGATGAGCTGCGAAGGGAATCGCAGTCGGACGTGTCGACAATTCTGGTGTCGTACATAATTATGTTTGCCTATATTGCTATCTCGTTGGGACACGTTAATCAGTGGAGTCGCGCACTGATCGATTCGAAAATAACATTAGGTTTGGGAGGAGTGATTATCGTGTTGGCATCAGTAGTAGCATCGGTCGGAATCTTTGGCTACATAGGAATCCCAGCAACGCTGATTATCGTAGAAGTGATTCCTTTCCTGGTTCTGGCAGTTGGAGTTGATAACATTTTCATTCTGGTTCAGACTCACCAGCGCGATACGAAGAAACCAACCGAAACACACGCAGAACACATCGGTCGAATTCTCGGCCGAGTCGGACCTTCAATTTTGTTGACGGCGGTGAGCGAAAGCTGCTGCTTCTTCCTGGGAGGTCTTTCCGATATGCCTGCCGTTCGTGCGTTTGCCCTGTACGCTGGTATGGCCCTGCTGATTGATTTTATACTGCAAATAACCTGCTTTGTGAGTCTGCTAGCACTGGACACTGCCCGGCAAGCTGACAACCGATTGGATGTGTTCTTCTTCCTGAAGGGCTCGAAGAAGGATGTTCCGACCGGGGTTGCTGCCAACAAGGAAGGACTGTTGTACAAATTCTTCAAGAGTATTTATGTGCCTTTCATCATGCAGAAACCGATCCGCGTTGCAGTAATGGTAATATTCTTCGGTTGGCTGTGCTGCAGTATATCGGTCGCACCACACATCGATATCGGATTGGATCAGGAACTGTCCATGCCCGGCGACAGCTTTGTGCTGAAGTACTTCCGATACTTGGGACAGTTTCTCAGCATTGGACCCCCGATGTACTTTGTCGTCAAGAATGGATTGAACTATTCGAATACCGTGGATCAAAATCTCATCTGCGGTGGTCAGTTCTGTAACATCGACAGTTTATCTACGCAGATTTACATTGCTAGTAAGCGACCGGAGGAGACCTACATTGCACGTCCTTCGGCCTCCTGGCTGGACGACTACATCGATTGGTCAGTGGCAGCCGATTCCTGTTGCAAACAACGCAAGGATGGCAGCTTCTGTCCTCATAGCGGTAAGATCCCGCAATTCATTCGATTTTAATTGTGTTCTTATAATGTTTTTCTCTTACAGAGCTATGTGACAAGTGTAGCATCAACTATACCGCGCTAAAACGTCCAGATGAAACCAGCTTCCGGCGGTATGTGTCTTCGTTCTTGCAGGATAATCCGGACGATACCTGCGCCAAGGCAGGTCACGCAGCCTATGGTACGGCAGTCAACGTGAAATCTTCACCGGCAAATCCGTTTTACAGTGACGTTCAGGACTCGTACTTTATGGCTTACCACACGATCCTTAAGAAATCCTCCGACTACTACGAGGCGCTAAGATCGGCGCGTAAAATATCGGCCAACATCACCAGCACCATCCAGGCCAAGCTTCGGCTAGCCGGTAGAAATGAATCCGACATTCAACAGATCGAAGTATTCCCGTATTCAGTATTTTACGTTTTCTACGAGCAATATCTCACCATGTGGCCAGATACGCTCAAGAGTATGGGCATTTCTGTGCTGGCCATCTTCATCGTAACCTTCCTGCTGATGGGTTTCGACATCCATTCGTCGCTGGTGGTGGTCATCACAATAACGATGATCGTGATCAACATCGGCGGGCTGATGTACCATTGGAATATTTCGCTAAATGCCGTATCGTTGGTCAATCTGGTCATGGCCGTCGGTATCAGTGTCGAGTTCTGCTCCCATCTGGTGCACAGCTTTTCGGTATCAGTGGAAGAAACGCGGGAACGGCGATCGGCCGATGCCCTCACCAAGATGGGCAGCTCGGTGTTCTCCGGCATCACGCTGACCAAATTCGGCGGCATCCTGGTGCTCGGATTTGCACAGAGCCAAATCTTCCAGGTGTTCTACTTTAGAATGTACCTCGGCATTGTGCTGTACGGTGCCGCCCATGGGCTCGTTTTCCTGCCAGTACTTCTTAGTTATATCGGTAAGTAGGAGAAGTTCCAAAAAGAAAGGTTATCGTCCCGCCGTCTTTGTCTGTTGTGTACAGTATTTCTAGTTCTATTGAGACCCCACTGTGTTTTTCCTTATAAGACTCGATTGGTAAATTAAATATAAAAGCAAAATTTTTTACAAAACAAAAAATCGAATGTGTCAATATAAATGTCACTACTGAAAGAACGTTCGTAGTTGCTGGTCGCTAACAAATCGATTTGATGATCATTCACTGGCTCATGATGCTATATCTAAATTAGAAACTAAGACACTAACTATTTTATGTATTTTGCTGCATGCTAGAAGAGTCAACTAGTAAAAATTGTGTGCCCAATGCGAATGTGTGCCTTTTTTATAAGGTTTGTCTTTGTCGAGCCCATCAATAGTGCTGGAAATATTGACGTCTGCTCAGTGAAGTATGCATAGCTCTAAACTACGTGTCTTTATTCGAGAATTTTCCTAAAAAATGTTCCAAAAATATTTTATATTTTAGTTCAGGTGCATATATCAACATTTAATATTGTGGTCAGTTCTTCATAGAAATTAAATAAAGTTAAGGCTAGGTAATAATGAAGCCTAAACAATTTCACACTATGCATACTTTCCTGAACAGAATACATTGAGTTTTTCTCTTATTCGTTCGTTTCGTTTCGGTTGAAAATTCTAATGGATCCATGTGGTTTTTAAATTGACGTTCTCTTTTAACCGTTTCTTTCCATCTCGTTTTTGGCAAATCTTTTCCCCGGTATTCATGTGATCAATATAAAAATCAAATTTATCGGAAATCAAAAATATCAACCATCCACAACCACCTCATCGAACTCAAATTTTAAATGGTTATCGAATAATAAAAAAAATAAACTTCAACCGTCGAACCAACTCTTCCCAACATCACATCAGGCGCCCCAATCAACAAGGTGAAGCTGGCGAACCACCGGAGGCTGACGATGCAGGACACTCAGGAAACGTCCCTCTCAACCGTAAGCAAACTGATACGCTGTTGTTCTTGCTGTTGCTATGATTGTTGTACTAGTAGATTCACTGCGGCCGCGGCTACTAGTGATGGTAACGGAACAGTGCCTGGTGCCTTGCAGCTATTAGAATACCCCGCTTCCAACCGGAGTGTCCCCGAAAATCACCCTCACTGTCATTGCACTAATGATGCTTACCATTGCCTTCACTGTAATCATAAACCGAACCAATCCAACACCCGGCAACGGTACTTTTTCGGAACGGTTCCTGTAAATATCATTAGTAATCATAGTTTGGCGGGTGATGTCAATGGTAACGGCACTAGTAGTAGTTGTAGAAATAGTGGCTTTGTTAATACTAACAGCAGAAACACGCAATCCATCGGCTACTTGTGCTGCCGAGGGACTTTCTGTGGCTTAACTTGGAAGCGACACGGATCTTACGATCCGTCCAGCAATAGCACCATCTACTCGAACCCGGATTACTATTTGGGGGCAACGCTTAAGCTTTAGATGCGTGTTTTACGATTCTTTTTCGTATGTTTCACGAATAGCTAATTCTATTTTTAGTTTAGAGATTTATTTTGTTTCATTGGTAATTATTATTTGCATACATTATTTATCGTTCATACTTTCGGTTTTGGTGGTTACTAATTTACTTTCTTTCATTCCATCATTACTTGTGGTGGCATGCGATCTGGCGTTGTTGGTCAACTGAGAAATTGTTATGGCAATAGATTTCTTTGAACAGTTAGCAATCTATTCAATAAATTCAAGTTTATTTTATTAGAGTTGCTTGCACTTATGAGAATGCACGTATTAGAATATCAAATTCAGCTAAATGATAACGAATTAGCGAAAAAATCGGAAATTGAAGTAAGAATTTTAAATTTGAATAATTTAAAAAACATTGAAAAAATTTCAATTGCAAAATGAATTTTATGATGAGAGAAAAACAAAACGTTCAGAGAGAATTTTAATAAATATTTTGGAGAAAACCAAAAAAAAAAAATGTCAAAAAATGAATTTTGAGAGCATAAGAATGAATGAGAAAAGAGTTAAATAAAGAGAAGCTAAAAATAATGAAAGAAAACAAAAAAAGGGATTAAAAATCAGAGAAAAGTTTAAAATTAGGGATTGAAAAAAATTGAATAAAAAAAAACGACTGGATTAAAAAAGACTCAAACAAATTATTAAAAAAAGTTGTACGTTGCTAGAGGGATATTTATTTGAATAAAAAAAAAAAAAAGAAATGAGTAAAAATATTATAAAATAAATAAGTTGCCATTCAAATATAACGTATCGCAATTCAAACCCTACGGAACACATTCCAGAATAAAAAAAATTGAGATTGAGAAAATTAAAAAAATGGTGAAAAAATAAAAGAGGATGAAAAATGAAGACTAAAAAAAAGGGAATGAAAGAAAAAAAAACATTTAAAAGAATAAAAAAAAATCTAAGTAAATAATTGTAAAATTAAAAAAGAATAAAGAAACTGAAAAGGAAGAAACTAAATAATACAACAGAATAAAAAACAGATTAAAATAGAAGGGAATGAATTAAATTTAAAAGAATGAAAAAAAAGAGAATCAAAAAATAAATAAAAGAAATTAAAAATAAAAGCGAATGAAAATAAATAAGTATAGAAAGAACAAAAATAGCAGAAAGAGAATTAAATAAACGGTAATGCACAGAAATAAAAAAGAGAATGGACATCAATAATAAAAGTGAATGTACGAAAAAAAATAACAAAATGAAAAAAAAAAAAGAATGAACGAAAATAAAAAAGGAGGATGAACAAACAAAAAAGTAACAAAAAATCAAAGCCGAGAATGAACAAAACTAAAAAAAAAACTAAAAAACTAAAATGAAAAAAGAAAATGATAAAAAAAAAATTTAAGAAAAAAGTAAAAATTGCCAAGAAACAAAACGAAAAAAAAATAAGTGAATGAAAAATATTTAAAAGTGAATTAACGAAAGCAAAATAGAAGAAAGAGAATGAAAAAAAAGAATAGAAAAATGATGAAAGCAAATAAAATAAAAAAAATGGAATGAAAAAAAAATAAAAAAGAGAATTTAAAAAAAAGAGAATTTAAAAAAATAAAAAAGAGAATGAAAAAAAAATAAAAAAGAGAATGAAAAAAAAAATAAAAAAGAGAATGAAAAAAAAAAAATAAAAAAGAGAATGAAAAAAAAATAAAAAAGAGAATGAAAAAAAAATAAAAAAGAGAATGAAAAAAAAAATAAAAAAGAGAATGAAAAAAAATAAAAAAGAGAATGAAAAATAAAAAAGAGAATGAAAAAAAAAATAAAAAAGAGAATGAAAAAAAAATAAAAAAGAGAATGAAAAAAAAAATAAAAAAGAGAATGAAAAAAAATAAAAAAGAGACTGAAATAAAAAATAAAAACGAGAATGAAAAAAAAAATAAAAAAGAGAATGAAAAAAAAAATAAAAAAGAGAATGAAAAAAAAAATAAAAAAGAGAATGAAAAAAAAAATAAAAAAGAGAATGAAAAAAAAAATAAAAAAGAGAATGAAAAAAAATAAAAATAAAAAAGAGAATGAAAAAAAATAAAAAAGAGAATGAAGAAAAATAAAAAAGAGACTGAAATAAAAAATAAAAACGAGCATGAAAAAAAAAATAAAAAAGAGAATGAAAAAAAATAGAAAAGAGAATGAAAAGAAATAAAAAAGAGGATGAAAAAAAATAAAAAGAGAATGGAAAAAATAAAAAAGAGAATGAGAAAAAATTTAAAAGAGGATGAAAAAAAATAAAAAAGAGAATGAAAAAAATAAAAAAAGAGAAAGAAAAAAAAATTAAAAAAAGAGAAAGAAAAATATTTAAAAACGAGAAACAAAAAAATAAAAAAATTAAATAATAAAAGAGAAAGAAAAAATATAAAAAAGAGAAAGAAAAAAATGAAAAAAGAAAGAAAAAAGGAAGAAAAAAATGAAGAGCAAGAACGACGAAAAAAAATAGAAAAGAAAGAAAAAATAATAAAAAAGAGAAAAAAATAATATAAAAAAAAACAAAAAAATTAAAAAGAGAATTAAAAAATTAAAATATAAAAATTAAATAAAAAAAGAGAACGAAAAAAAAAAATAGAAAATGAACAAATGAACAATGAACAAAAATAATGAAAATAAGAATCAAAAAAGAGAATTAAAGAATGAAAAAATAACTATAAAATAAAAATAAGATTGGAGAAAAAATCAAAACGGATAAGAAAAAGAAAAATGGAATGAAAGATAGAGAACGAAAAGAACAAAAATAGGAAATACAAAATTAAAAAAAGGATGAAAATATAATTAAAAATGGGAATAAAAAAATTGAAAATAGAGAATGAAAAAAAAGAAAATAAAAAATTTTAGAAAGAGGATACAAAAATGAACACAATAAAACAGAGAATGAAAAAAAAATTTAAAGAGATTTATAAAAATAAATAAGAAAAGTGAAAGAAAGAAATTAAAAAAAATAAAGAAAAGAGAATGGAATAAATAAAAAAAGAGAATGAAAAAAAAAACCTGAATAAAATAATGAAATTAAATAAAATTGTGAATAAAAACAATATTAAAGAAAATTAAAAAATATGGCATCTGTTTTGTACCTATGGTATTGAAAACATCTCAGTTCAATCGGTCGAATTTCGATTACCAAATTTCGTGCGAAAATCGTCACCGTTTAAATCGGCGTTACTTCGAGTTTAAACACTGAAACCCAAAGTGTTAGAAGGAAGTGAAGGTTTTTGCCGAAGCGCGTTGTGAAATACACAAAAGAGACATTATCTTTCGCCGCAGCTAGTGAAGACAGCTGTATTGTTTTGGTTAGCTGTCAAGAAGCCAACTAGGTTGCAGCTGCGTGCAACATTGCGTGCAAGTAAAGCTCGCAGGGCTAAAGCTTTAGCCTCCTAGTTGCAAGCGAAAAAGCTCCACCAACAGCGATTTCTCTTGCCAATAGTGAGACATCTGCTGTCAATTTTTGGAAGCTTACCCACGTGTGGAGTAGTTAAGACACCGTGCGGCCCCATCAAACTCGATCGCTTTCAAATTGATCGTTGAGGTACAGGGCTTGTTGGTACCTTTTGGACGTGTTGAACAAGTCTCTGGGGGAAAAAAGGGTAAAACGTCTCTACTTTGGTCGTACCTTTAACGCTTGGCCAAAGTAGTCTATAAAGGAAAAGCGTAGTCGTTACCCGCTCAGGCGGAAACGCATTGCCGGTCACTTGTACCTTGAACCCTTGGGTGAACCGAAGTGTAAAGAGGTCAAAGGGTAGTCGTTCCTCACTACGGTGAGAACGCATCTTTCTATTTTGAATTTCACCGTGGAATACAAAAATCTCGTGCTGAGGTCATCTAACAAGCGCCCAAACACTGGGCAGCCACTATGGCTGCATTAAATGCCCCCGCGGGGGTAACTACTACAGGCGATCCTCCCGATAAAAATGATCGAACCTTACCTGAATACATGGACCGATTGGGAACATTCGGAAAATTAATAATATTATCGTTGAGCTCAGCCGACGAGAAACAACCGTTACCGCAGAACCCGTTCATTGTTAGCAAATCTATTGACCAATCCATCGGGAAAATCGAAGCCGCTTATACCGAAGAAAACGGTTTGAAATATGTCATCAAAACACGCAGCTCTAGATTAGCAACAAAACTGATCAACATGAAAGAGCTTATCGACGGAACAAAAATTCAAGTTATTCCCCACCCTGTTTTCAACATTAGCCGTTGCGTTATAAGCTGCAAGGAAGCGATTTCGTTAACCGACGATGAGCTGGTGGAAGAATTAACCTCACAAGGCGTTATAAAAGCACGCAGGATAACGCGAAAGGAAAACGGCAAAAGAATCAACACACCAACTGTAGTGCTTACAATCTCAGGCACTGTCATTCCGAAGGAAATACGAATGGGTATCATCAATTGTAGAACTCGACTATTCTACCCTTCGCCTCTACTTTGTTACCGCTGCTTTACCTATGGGCATACTAAGGACAAATGCCAGAATAACCCAACATGTAAGAATTGCTCAAAATCCCATGAAAATGAAGTAGACGAAGACGAAGAGTGTGAAGAGGACCCATTTTGCAAAAACTGCAAAGGAAATCATCCACCAACATCCCGAAAATGTGCAGTCTACCAAAAAGAGGAAGAAATAGTCAAACTCAAAGTCGACAGCGGAATATCCTTTGGAGAAGCAAGGAAAGAGTACGCAAAAAAACACGCGGAAAATTCCTATGCTAATGTATGCGGCGCACAACAACGTCTCGAGCAGCTTCGAAAAGATCAGGAAAAAGAAGTGCAGATTGCCAAGTTGCTGGAGGAAAATGCCAGTCTCAAAGAAAAAGTGAATCGTTCACAAGAAACCGAAGACATTAAGAAATATCGATCAGAAATTGAAAAACTGAGAAAAATTGCGAAGGAGTTTTACCAGCTCAAAGCTAAACTAAAGGCTGCCGAAGACAACCTTGATATTTCTGAAACCGGATCTGAACGAGAAATGGAAACAGAAGTCAACGAACCATTGTATCCTGCCCAACCGAAAACTGCTTCAAATGATGAGACACCAATGCTGAAAAAGCAGAGGCTGAGCTCAAAAAATTCACTCCCACTGTGCCCAACCATGGAAACTGAAGAAACAAATGAGACTCAACCCCAGCCTGAAGTCGTCGTGAAGAGAAGAGGTCGACCCCCAAAAAACAGGAATGACCAATATGCAAAACCCTAACCTTGCCCAAATCATGACTGAACTTGCAACCGAAAACGGACACGACCTTGGAACTTTAGACAATGAAACTGGAATCTACGGCAATGACGAACGCAACACAAATGGAAACTCCAATGAAACAAATGGAATTATCGGCATCAACGAACGCGACCCAACAGGAAACTCTAACGGAACTAACGGAATTACTGCACTCAGGAGAAATAATCCTCACTGGTTGGGGGCCGGTGAAGAGAAAGTAACCACCCCACCCCTGGCTACAGGGGAAGACTTTCGAGGAAGCGGGAGCGGGGACGTCATACCTCAACCCGTGCTCTGCCAGCCTACTCATCGTTCTTCCAGTAGGACAACACCGAACACTGCACCCAGTATTATCTCGTGGAATGTGCAAGGACTCAGACCCAAAAAAGCTGAACTAGATATCTTGATTCAAGAAAACCAGCCACAAGTTATCTGTTTGCAAGAGTCGATGTGCAATTCCCTAAACTGCCCACGCATAAATGGATTTAAAGTTTACCACAGACCACGCATGACAGGGAACCGAGCGGCAGGAGGAGTCATAGTGGCGGTCAAAGAAGACATCGAAAGCGAGGAAATAGCGCTCGAAAGTGCACTCGAGGCTATAGCCATCAGAATCGGAACGCCTTACAACGTAAACATTCTCAATATTTACTTGCCACCAAGAGAAAACATCACCAATTCCGAACTAACCAGACTCATCAATCGAATCCCGAAGCCCCATTTGTTGGTTGGAGACTTCAACGCCCACCACCCATTGTGGGGCGCGAATCACGTTAGCGTGCGGGGCAGAACGATAGCAGAGTTCGCAGAAGAAAATAGTTTGTTCATCTTAAATAATGGAGAACCCACCTACGTTGATCAGCGCCACGGCAGTATGTCGTGCCTAGATCTATCCCTCTGCTCAGAGGATCTAGCCGGACTACTTGAATTCAACGTGTCAGCAGATGCCTACAGTAGTGACCATTTACCGATCAGTGTAGATTTTCCTGGAAGGATAATACCACCAAAAAGTCGAGCTAGGTGGAAAATCGAGGACGCCGACTGGGAGCAATACCAAAATGCACTCAACTTTGAACGAGACAGCAACGTGGAACGCCAAGTAGTAAATTTAACAAAATCTATCTTAGAGGCTGCAGAACTTTCCATTCCCAAGACGAAAGGCACTATTGGAATAAAGAGCGTTCCATGGTGGAATGAAGACATCGCAGAGCTCATCAAAAAAAGGAGGA